>NW_016107383.1:3669445-3692259 GCF_001604975.1 Cebus imitator | reverse complement strand
AAAAAAAAAAAAAAAAAAAAAAAAGAACTTCAGATCCTCACTGGTTGTTGGCTGGAGTTCTTCCTCAGTTCCCACTTGAGCCTCCTTATAAGTCAGCTCACAACTTGACATCTGGCTTTTCTTAAAACAGTAAGAGACAGAAGGCAAGCACCCAAATGGCAGCCACAGTCTTTTAGAATCTAAACTTGGAGATGACATTTCATTATTTCTGTTATGTTCTTCTCATTACAAGTGAGTCAAAAAGCTTAACCAACATTCAAGGGGAGAGGATCCCACAAAGGCATGAACATCAGGAGGCAGGGATCACTGGGCGCCAGCACAGAGGTTGTATATCACAAGAGCATGTTAAAATATCTTTACGTCACAGTGAAGAGAAATCATAGAACACATAGAGTGATCATATTAGGGGAAGACTTTAATGTGTAGGCTTTAGCATTGAGTTAATATTATGAGGTTAATAACTGAGGCAATCAATTGGTATTTTTCAGCCTATTAAAAAAAAGCCAGTCTTCATAGCAATAACAATGTCAAAGACTAGATAAAGAGAGACACCAGTAAACTCATAAGCAAATACGAAAGATTTCTTGCAAATAGTAGTAAAGGCTTTGATATAAGGAATAGACATGGATATCTATTTCAGGATAGGCCTAATTGTGCCTTTCCACATTAGAGAGGCTAGGACCAGGGTGGGGATACCCAACATTCGTACATTTCTATGTTTGTTTGCTTGGATTGTCCTCATGGGTACTGGTATCCACCACAGGAGGCATAGCAGTTTTCTACTTTATCAAGTGAAAATCTTCTACGTTCTCACAGCCTTACAGGCAAGAACCTTCTCCTCTAGATTCCACTGAGATAAAAAACACTCTTTGCTATGGCAAGAATTGAACTCAAGTTGAGAATTGGAAAAGCTATCCTGACACCCGTAGGCTAGATGGCCCTCTGGTAGATATGCGCCGCACCCATGGGTTGCTAATAGAGTATTTGGTCTGTCCCCACAAGCCAGCCTCACAACGTGAGTACTCCATGGGTGAAGTGCTGTACAACTCTTTATCCTAAAAGGTGCTAAATCAACAAGGTGATCGCCTCAGCTTATTTTGTGAATGCAGAGCACAACCTAACTCTGAATAGCTTGCTCTGGAGTATTAAACATTGAAGAATGGCTAGTGAATTTCTACATAAATGAGTGTTGCCAGAAGTACTGGATTTATTATAGTGACCTTGGTGGGAGGAAGCCAGAATTATCATGGTGGTGATGATACATTGTATGCATAAATGTGTGTGTGTATGTGAGAACATGTATATGCCTGATATCAGCCACTGTCCACCACCCCAGGTGGTGATGGTTGGGGTACAACCAACCCCTATTTATCCCTCCAAGCACATCAACCACTCCTCCCTTGCTCTTATACGTTATGTTCCAACTCCTCTTACTTAGTTTCTCAGACATGCCATGCTTTTTCCAACCTCTGAGTTGGAACATCTCACATGATATTCCATTGTTTGTTTCCCTCATAGTCTTTATCACGGCTTACAATGTTTTTATTCAAATGCTTACTTTTTTGGGGGGGGGAGGGAGGAAGGAATTCTTTCTTCATAGACTGTAAACTCAATTTACATGAGCCTCTCCTCCATCATTGTATTGTGGCATATGTTAGGAATTCAACAAATAAACTGAATACATGCTTAAGAGTTTTGCACGATTTCCATTCTTCCAACATGCAAGGGCTGAAGAGTCAGAGACAGGTAGATAACTTACAAGTGAGCTGTCTATCCCAGTGTAGATGCACAATGAAAGGGATAAAAGGTATAAGACCAAAGAGAAACAGATGGGGGAAACCAGTGAAAGATGAGGCTGGACATGCATTGTTCAAGATATGTCCTGAGCCAAAATACATGGCTCAGGCCTTGGCTTCCCATGGTGGCAGGCATGATTGTGATAAGTTCATGTAAAGGGAAAGTGGGAGAAAAACAAATGACCGTTCAGTTAAATTAGATAGTCCCCAAGAAGCAGAAACTGGTTTTGTATCAAGTGACATTGAAACAGGTGTTAGGAATAGCAGGGGCACTTTCAAGTGTTGGCAGTTGTCAAGTGTGTTTAGCAATAGTTTAACTACTATAATCAGTGGCACAAAAAGTCTAATGCACTGCAAAAACTCAAGAACCTAAAAAGTTAACCTGTAGTATTTTGTTTCTAAAGTGGTATTTGTTAGAAACTCCTACTGCTGAGATCCATTTGTCTTAGGAAGAGGTGGTGACCCAGCATTTACCAGTGGCTCTGCCACTGCTAAAGAGCATACGTTGTGTATCTTAGAGAAAGAGGTTCAATTTCATCAGAGGCTCTTCCCATAAGGATCTATTTGAATGTCCTAGGAAGTGCTAAACAGCATAACATTTAAGTAGAAATTTCACACACTGGCAGGGGGAGAGAGAGCGAGTGCCAGCTGGTGCTCACCAACATCTTGTTTCTCCCTTTCTTCCCAGACACTGTACTGAATGATATTTCCCCAAACCTTCTCATTTAGGTGGATACATGTGCCAGAGTGTGGGCAGAAGGGAGGGTGGCCTTTTCCTGGACTGGCCCATAGAATCAAAGGCTAGCCCATGGAAGACCATGCACAATGGATTCTTCACTATCCCATGATGTGAATGAAAAACAAACTATTACCATGCTCATCCATGGAGATTGGGGGATATTTGCAGTAGTTAACCTCCTCTAACTAATAAAGCCATTGTTCTACAAGACAAGGTCTGAAATCAAGGATTTTCCAAAGTATCTGATGGCTCTGAGGACATGCTTCATTGCCTTGAACACAGGAACACACTCCAGGATGACCTCCAGGTTGTATTTACAAACAGAAAGTAGTTTAACCTAAGAGAGTGAAAAGAGGCAATTCACACTTCAACACTACCAGCAGGTGACCCATGGTGTGTGTGTGTGTGTGTGTGTGTGTGTGTGTGTGTGTGTGAGAGAGAGAGAGAGAGAGAGAGGCACCAAACCACTAGTTTGGTTAAAATGTATACATTTTACAGTATTTGGTCACAGGATAGTCGGTCATAATATTTCATACCCTTGTTTATATGAAAAATTGGAGTCGCATTGAATCTAAGATTCAAGGATAGCTTTACACCTACATAAGTCTTCCATTTCAGTGCAGAAGGGTCAGTGCTAAGACAGAGGGAAACAGGCTGATAAAGAAGCCTGCTCAGAACAGATTTAACTCATCTTCCACAGGAGGGAAGGGCTAATGTCAAGGAAGTCTTAGCAGTGGACGTTCTTGATGAGTGGTCAGGTTCCTTGGAAGCTGAGCCTGAGATAGGGATTCTTGTGCAAGTGAGTTATTGAAGCTGTTCTCCCCAAGAAATCTCTGGGGTACTTGAAGAAGTAAAGGAAAGATACGGTTTTGAGAGAAGCCCAGCTACATCCTGATCTCATGAAGAGCTCTGAGGCATGAATGGTACCACAGAGATGTCTCACCTTGAGGCATCAGTCTGTCCTTTGCCATAAAATGTTGTCTGAGATGGGGAGTATAATTCCCAGACATTTCTGTGCAAGGAAATTCCATGGACCAATGGCAATTCTCCAGAGAAGGATAAAGCTAGGAATTATCAGCCAGCAACACTCACAATGTCTGGGAAATGGATGCAGTGCCCATGTAAAAGAGACGTGGATGGAGCCCCAATCATCTACTCCAGTCTCCTGCTTGCATTGCTCATATCCACTTGCTTTTCATAGTATGTTTAGCCCATTCATACAAAGCTTCTCTGGGATTCTTTGATTACAATGTCTGGGGAAACTTAACAATGCTGGGCATTAGTGAAGCTTATATCCCAAGACTATAATTGGTCCCCATCATCTCCCTCCTTCACAACCCTTTCTGGATCCCCCTTCCTCTAGGCCAGCTGGGCAAGATGGTTTGCCTGGTAGAGCGACCCTGACCTTCATCCTTGAGCAGTTTAAGCCCCTGGTTCCCAGGTCCTTATCAAGCTGTGGTTTCTGTCCCTGCCTGTGTACAACTAAAACTGAGGATAGGAGTACCAACAGGTACCTAGTGAATCCCTGAGTTCTAGACATATTTTTCACAGCCCTTATTCCATAGCAGAAGCTCCTTATCTTCATGATAATCCAAGTTAGTTACCTTTGTCCACAGGTTAACTCCTTTCTGTTACTGTTGTTCTACTCGTACAAGGGGCCCAAAGTGATCTGGCAGAAGCAATAGTCTTAAGTTTAGTGTGAGTCTTAGTGAATCCCTGATGGAAACATTCTCTCTGGAAACAAGGAACTCTATAACAATACAAACTAAAGTTACAGAGATGAGAAGCACACATTCCCATCCAGGTCACTGAAAGTGATGGAAAGCATGACCATTTCTACTTCACCCCTTGGTTCCTGGACCTGTGTATATGCTACTTGTTGAGCACATAGGACCATACCACTCTGTGCTCTTGCCCTGGAATCTGATACTGCTTTTTAATTACTGTCCTGGCCAAGATGGTTCTGCCTACTGCTAAACATGCCCATTCTGATGATACATTTGAGAAGTGAAGGAATACTCGGTTCCAGTCTTCCTGTCAGACACACTGAGATTACCCTGAGCCAATACTCATTATTGGTTCCCCATGAAACTTTAATCTTTCATGTAGACCATATTGGCACTTTGGTTTTCCATGTTTAGTATTAAACCCAGTATACAACAACCCTCAAAAGATCTGGATATTTCCCTTTCCCCGGTATATTGTTACTCAAGGAAATAGCTATAGGTCATTCTGGGGAAGGGCTGCATATATTTGCTGTAATGTTGTAGAATTCTTTTTCTCCTTAACTGATGAGTTCTAGATTTGAGAATCAGCCCAGCTCTGGAGAATAGGCAAAGGATCATGAATTTCCCCTGAGGCAGCTGACCTTAGCATTCTTTTTATCCATCCTTGATTCCTTTTGATAATCTACATTAAGGAATACCCTTGTTGGTTGCCCATCTATTGCAGCCTTTAAAATATCATTATCTACTAGCCATATCTATAAATCCTTGTGGTTTAGAGCCATGAGGCAGCAATTTCAACCCGGATGCCAACAAGGTAGTTGTGCCTGTCTTGTTCCTTGTGGTTGAATGATGCCACCTGGCCTCTGCCACTCTGCACCATCATCACCCACATTGCTGGCAGAAAGGCCAGTTTTATAATAGCATTGCCCATTGTCAGTCCTGATTTACGGAGGACAGACATGAATGAGCTTTTCAACAATGCTGCTGTCCCCAACACCAGAACCTTGAAAAAACAAGTTGTTCTTTGGATCCTCTAGAGGAGCAAAGGCAGATGATGGATTCTGGTCATATCCATTTTTGCTCGCTTACTTCTGAGCCTTTTGATTCTTTTCTCCATATTCTGCGCCTAAAATTCTGGCAACTCTACTGCATTTAATGTGACCATTACTTTTTCCAATCTCTGAGAACCACCCCAGAAGTATATCATATACAGTTCTTGGGCCCTTACCACGATATAAAGTCCTGTGTCAGGGAAGGTGTCATCATATCCATAAATTATTCCTTTCCACCTGTTTATCCCTGACAATGCCCTCAAGATCCTCTCCTGGGCTTAAATTTTCTCCTACTGATGCCCTGATTTTCCATAAAGCATATTGTCAAAACAGAATCGTGTCCCCTCCTGAAGTTTTCCAACTCTTACAATTGTGTTCTGGGCTTGATTTTCAGCACAATTGTCTCTCCAACCACAGGAGGTAAAGGTCTTTTAAAACAGCATCAAGGAGGCTTTCTGACATTCATACCTTGCCTTCATACTGTGATTAACCTACCTAAATCTGCATTTTCTCTCTTCATAAAGCAGCTACTCAATTATATAATTCTTATAATTACCACTGCCTCAATACTTCTCAAAGTCCAGGGATAATGCACAGAAGCCAGTGTATGCCCTTCTACCTGTATTCCAACCCATTTCATTCTAGGTGAAAGATTCAAGTACAGCTACACATGCCAGGGACTCTCAATAATCCATCTGCCTCTGGGGATGGGGCTTTTATTATCATACAGAGCTGAAGATGAGGACTCTGTACAATTAATAAGGGAGTGTTCTCAGGAGAAACCTTTAAAGAAGTGAGGATGCAGGATATGACAGGGGAAGAAGTTAAGCAAAGACAACACTAGCTGAAATCTAGTCTAATCCTGTTCATATAGGGAGCTCTCGTCACTGACAACACAGAATTGCTCTAGTTTGAGCCAAGGGGTCCAGACTTTTGTATGTTTGAATCATAATGTCCCTGGCTATTGCCTACCCACAAGGAGGGGTTATGTAACCTTCCAGACATCCACAGATGAGGTACTCCTGAGAGCTAAGGGCAATTTTCAAGATAATGGTACAGTCATGTGCCCTTAGAAGTTAACACTTACTAAAGCTGGAGGATGAACACACCAACTTTATAAAGGGATCTGGGCAAGGTGCCACTAGTTCTATTATAACAAAAGAGATCTCTATAGGCTGAGTCGTCCAGAAAAAGCTTCCATAATTTTGGAGAGCTTTAAACGCTGTCTGAGAAGAGTGTTATGTCCATGGTCTTTGGTGTGTCAATTAGTTTGTTGATGCATTAGTTTATGCATTCATTCAGCAAATATGTTTTGCATGCCTATTCGGTACCAGACACTGCCCTTCTAGGCACTGTGTAGACAGCAATGAAACAGAAAGACATGGTTCCTGATCTTAAAGGGCTTACAGCCTAGTGAGGGAAATAATTGCAGCACCAATGGTATTGCACTGTGTGTGCTTTAGCAATTGCCAATTAAATAATATGCACGCCGAAAGAAAAAAATAATTAACCATTTAAATGGGGTGGGCTCTTTTGCCCTACATCAACTCAGTGAATACATTCTCTGAATGTAGTAGAGAATGGGAGATGTGAAATAGCTATTTTCTCAATCTTAACCTAACCTAATCAGAACCTAGTCACTGTGTTAGATGTAACTCTACTGAAATAATTTTTTTCAGCTTAATTTTTAAAGTTGGCTTATTCCAACTACTGTTTCTAAAAAATAAGAAGGCAGACAGTGAATGGAGGAGTACTCAGTTCTAGAAGCTTTTGAGTAGATATAATATGTGTAGTTTGATGTGAAATTTCAGCTGGATTTAGATTTTCATAATTTATTCTACCCACTTTTTATAGGTGCCTGTAAGCCCCATGATATTATTGCATTAACCTGCATTTTTTGTTAAGTATAGCTTATGTGAATCAATTTGAGCCCTGAAATAGGCAGACTTTGAGTAGGGGAAATGCTAGTTTCTTTAAGAGACAGCATACAAATAACCCTTCTTAGGTTTATCCAAGCCCAGACTGATTTGCTGATTCTGGGTCCTTGGCTTCTGTTTTGCATCGAAGGAAGAGAGCTCAGTCTTTATATTGATTGGTTAAGGATGAGCTTGAGTCAGCTGATATGCGGCAATGGTAGTATTGAGTTGTTCAGTTGTGTTTGTGGTTTGCCAAGAAATGAAAGCTTTTTATTGTTTTATTGTGAGGATGGGTAATGAAAGGAAGTAGTCATTGAAGTTATTGATGGCTTTGCGTTTGGAATCGGTAACTAGGGTACACAGTGCTAGTTGATTTGCTAGATTTAGCCATAAAGTATAAATAAGAATTAATTGGTGAAATGCTTGTTAATAGATCATAATAATGCATTCTTTCCTTGTCTATTGGAGAACATTTCAGCCTTTGAAAAGGAATTTAGGAAAATCAATATTCTGTTTGAAGCATATTTTTACAAAAAAAATCCATCAGGGTCAGAGAAACTATGGAGTTACATGACATCTACTGACGATAGAGAATATCACAATTCAGGCTGCACTGAGAGATTATGTCCCCCACCTATAAATATTTGTAACAGATATCTGCATGTGGAAATATAGTGGCTCTGGTCTGTGCAACTGGAAACCTAGTGCGTGAAGTTCCCTAGTCAGCTCTTACTCTTGCCGGGAATTGGATGGGAAGTGGTTGGGCCCAGGAGCTAGTGTTCGATTTAACTTCTTTCATGCTGAAGGATGATGCCAGCAGCCTGCCTCCAGCCCTGCCAGAGAGCAGCCTACAAGAGATTTGTGGGCTGTATTGTACACAGGAGCAAAACACATCACTGTCATTCTACTAGAGGGGTGCTGCTTGCTCTCACAAAGCAGAAATCTAGCATAACTCAGAAAAAGATCTAGATCTATTGTAGCTAGGCAGAGAAAATGAAATTCCCAAGATAGGGAAGAAATTAAGATTCTTGCTGTATCCATTGTCCATTGCCGCAATAATGCTGTATAATAACAACCACAAACCTCAGTGGCATATATTAATAAACACTTAGTTTTGCTCATGCATCTGTGGGTTGATGAGGTCCTGTTGCTAATCTGGGTCAAGCCTGGCTGACCTCATCTAGGCCCACTCATGTGTGTGGTCAGCTTTCAGGTCAGCTGGGGCCTGGATGTCTATGATGGCCTTGGCTGAGATGCCTTGGCTTTGTTCCATGTGGCCTCTCATCCTCCTGCAAACGAATCTTGGATTGTCCACATAGTGAGGTAGGGCTCTAAGGGCATCCAAAGACTGTTGAGGCCTAGGCTTGGAATAGATAGGGCTTCATTTTCCCTGCATTCTATCAGTTGAAGCAAACCACAAGGGCAACCTAGGTTCAAGGTTGTAGGAAGAGCTTCAAAATCACATATAGGCTGGGCTCAGTGGCTCACACATGTAATCACAGCACTTTGGGAGGCCAAGCTGGGTAAATGACTTGAAGTCAGGAGTTGGAGACCAGCCTGGCCAATATGGTAAAACCCTGTTTCTACTAAAAATACAAAAATTAGCTAGGCATGGTGGTTCATGCCTGTAGTCCCAGATACTTGGGAGGCTGAGGCAGGAATCTCTTAAACCGGGAGGCAGAGGTTGCAGTGAGCTGAGATCATGCCACTGTACCCAGGCCTAGGCCACAGGGTGAGACTCCATCTCAGAAAAAAAAAAAAAAAAAGCATTACATACAAAAGGCACAAATTCAAGAAGGAGTAGAGAAGTAGAGCCATTTTTGCAATCAATTTACCATACCCAATTGTGTATAAAAGTTCCAGGTTAAAGGACAATTTATCTCTGAATGGTTCATGATGAGTCAGTCAAAGCTAGACCAGAACTCTGTGAGAGGAATCAGTATGTCTGTGTCAGTCCTTTCTGAATTGATTTTATAGAGTGGCCACCCTCTGACACAGTGAGAATTTGTCTTTGGTATCCTGGTTGCTCCTCTTTGATCTATCCTTCAGTTATTTTCCACTTTTCATGCCTGCTCTCCAGCTGCTTTTAGGAAAGAAGTTTATGAGTTACTTCCCACTGGGGTATAAGTGATGGATAAAGACAAAGTGCACTGAGTCTCACTGTGCGTTCTCATAGTGTGATCCAAAAGGAAATGAGTGTTAGGGGTAGAGTTTTAGGCATTGGACAATAAGCTGACACTGGGCAGGAAGTGTCCTTCCTCTGGAATTGCCTTCCTGTAGAAGAGCAGGGCTGTGTTGACAGAGATCTGGGCTCAAATGAGGCTAAACTGCTCTGTAGATACATAGGTGTTGGCAATTTTCTTAACCAATAAAATAGGAATAATAATATATGCATTAAGGCTTCACGTAAAATTCAGTGAGGTAATGTAACAGGCTCTTTGCTGTGTCTGAGAAAAAGTAGATTCATAGCAAAATTCATTCCTATATCACCCCATGTCATATGATCCTCTATCTTTGGCTCTACGTGAAGGACTGACTCCACTGTTGTAGGTGAAGGTAAGAGAGGTAAGGCAGGGTAAGAGAGAGCAGCAAACTGAAATTGGGTATCTCTCAATTGGCAGACACTGTGTTTATTGGTCACTGAGGATATAAATATGTCTATGGAATGGTCCCTGCCAGCAAGGAATTTATGGTATAGTGGTATGCAGGAGTGAGACCAGAAACTTGCTCGTCTGGCTAATGAATCCAGTGCTCCATCCTTACTCACTGACTTTTTCGTGACCTTCTCCAAGAACGTGATTGCTGAGAGAAGAAAATATCCCACACTGAGAACCGGCTAAGCCAGTTCAGCAATGGGCAGGGGCACAGAGGAGGAGCAGGAGATTTGTCGGATGAACATGAGTTAACAGAGTAAAGTTCCTCACAAGGTGCCTAGGACACAGTAGGTCTTCAAAACACTGACTTTCTTCTTTCTTATAGGGGCCTCAGCTGAGGCCCAGCCATGTCAACTTTATTACTGACATTCCAGTATAACAAATTCAAAGTTAAAAAGTACCCAGTTACTCACATAATTGTCAACTCCTTGAGGGCAAAAACTTTAATTTTTCTTCTGAGTGTTGTTAACATCTGCTTCACATATACACACACATGTTTTTAAAAAGACATATGATTCTAAAGAGATTGTATAAGAAAGTTCCTTTGTGGTGATGGAATGATTTTTTTATCTTGATTGTGGTGGTGGTTACACATACATGTGACCAAACAATACAGAATCACACACATATCCACACAAGTATGTAAACACTGTACAGTCTGAGCAAGTTCTGTAGATGGAACTGATATCAATGTCTTGTCTTTGATATTTCACTATAGTTTTGTAAGATGTTCCCATTGGAGGATGCTGGGAAAGGGCACACCAATTCTTCTCTGCATTATTTTTGAAACTTCCTTTGAGTCTATAATTGTTTTAGAATAAAAGGTTTAAAAAAGGTGTATTCATATTATTTATGTCTTCTTCTAGCAACTTCTGTTACCAATTCAGTGTTCTTAAGCTACTATTTGCATATCTTTCTCTCTTGAGGAATCCAGGTTTGCTTATCATTTTGTATCCAGGTTTAGTCTGGCATTCAGCAAGTGGCTTTCAAATTATTTTTATTATTATTTTTTTTTGAGACAGAGTTTCGCTCTTGTTACCCAGGCTGGAGTGCAATGGCGCGATCTCGGCTCGCCGCAACCTCCGCCTCCTGGGTTCAGGCAATTCTCCTGCCTCAGCCTCCTGAGTAGCTGGGATTACAGGCACACGCCACCATGCCCAGCTGAATTTTTGTATTTTTAGTAGAGACGGGGTTTCACCATGTTGACCAGGATGGTCTCGATCTCTTGACCTTGTGATCCACCCGCCTTGGCCTCCCAAAGTGCTGGGATTACAGGCGTGAGCCACCTCGCCCGGCGCTTTCAAATTATTTAATGAACACTTGCATGAACAACTACTGGAATGAATAAATAGACAAATCTGCTTTTGGGCAATCTAAGGCTTGGCTTAATTAATTAAGGCCAATTAATTAAAATTAGTGAAAGCCACTTGCTTAAGTTCATACAGTTGGTGGTGGCTTTAGAATCTGCTGATACCCCCTACTGCTTAGGAGATGACTGCATTAGGAAGGCAGGTCAGTTACCCAATGTCTAATGACTGTGTATTAAACCAAAATGACTGCCCACTCTGACTGTTCTCCGTGGGACAACATGTACCTGAGATTAAAGTGAAGCAAATGAAGCCTCACTCATGCTGTAGATTTTCCCTTCTCGCTAGAATGGTGTGTGCTTACCTATGGCAGCAGGACCAGCTGCCCCAATGTGCGGAGAACACCACAGAGGGAAAGTTTGCCCGGAGGTTTCATCAACTGCCACTGCCCATGCACTGTCATTTTAATATTTCCCATTTGACTTTCCATCCACAAAACACCGTGCCGCCGTTGACTAATCACTCTTCTCTGATCAGAGTCGATAGCTGTCCAGTGCGCTGCCTTTAAATATTTAACCATGTTCAGAAAAGGACAAAAAAAAAAAAAAAAAAAAAAAAAAAAACACTAATTGTCCAGGTGAGTACATGACACCATCAAATGCCAGACAGCACTTTCTATTTTCCTCTAACCAGGATTATGTTGCTTTGCCAAGCAAAGCCCAGCGACGACAGGGAGACGCTATAGGAAGCAGAGAAAGGTTACCACGTGGCCCTTGTATTCCCAGCTTAACATCGCTCAGTAGCTTTCGTTTGCTGTTAAAAAGTGCACATTTCTCACCAAAGCTCACAAGGTTTTAATTTACCTGGTCTTTGCCTCCTGCACCCCTCTTTTCCTGTACTGAGCTCCCTATTGTTCTCTATTCTCTGGTCCCATTGGCCTTTTCTGGCTCCCCACATTCTCACTATCCCTTCCCACACACGGGCCCTTTCCCAGGCACGTAGTTATTCCTTGTCCTTCCCTTCTTACCGCCTTCTCAGATTCCAGCTGTAATACCAAGTTGTCAGAAAAGACTTTTCTGATCCACCCTGAGCTAAATTAGGATATCCTATTTTACACTCTCAGAGTGCTTGATAATTTTTTTCTAGCCTTTGTCATAAATGTATTTAAACAAAATGAATTATATAATTTGCTGGGTTTTGTCTGCCTTCTTCTCTATTCTGTAGGCTCCATGAAATTCTGTGACACTAGTACAAATAAATATTTGCTGAAAAAAATGAATCCGTGAATGAACCAATGAGTTAATTTCATGGATTAAGACAGAGGGTGGGAGGAGGTGAGTAATGACCTCCAAAGCAACACTTCATGCCTTCTCTTCAGCTATGGAGTCAGCTACCTACAGAGAAGTTAAAAGCCTTCCCCAGAATCTTTATCAGCAATAAAGGCCATGAAAACAGTAGATGCCTTGTGCTATTATAGATTGCTGGAGATGAAGTTAACTTAAAATTTTAAGGGAGAATGAAAGAAAAGGAAGAAAAGAAAAATGCAAGGTTATAAGCCACCTCTTCATGATTGCAGAGCTCCTAGCCTGAGTTAAATGGGGTGACCAATATTCCCACTTTTAATTCCCTACTGAGTAAAAGAATAATCTCAGGTGTAGGAATATAACTTTTTTATTTGAGTTTAATAGAGTTATTTGTACTTTGAGTGAAAAAATATAATGCATATCATCTATAAAAATATAAAGCATATTTTTCTTGAACTGGCACTTACATTAAAAAAATTACTCCTTAAACTCCGTAGCCTGACATATTTGTTTCTTCCTGGGGTCACTTGCCTTCTTTCAAGCCTCATTTTGCATCTTAGAAATCCTGCATGGAGTTCCGTACAAGGTCACCTGTGTCACTGAGTGCCTTGTGTTTTTTTTTTTTTGTAAAACTTAGGTATTTTATCTTCCCAGGTCTCAAAAATCCAGTTTTGCTCCCAGAAAATTTTTCTTCTTTTTTTTTTTTCTTTTTTTCTTTTTTTGGGATGGAGTTTCGCTCTTGTTACCCAGGCTGGAGTGCAATGGCGCAATCTCGGCTCACTGCAACCTCCGCCTCCTGGGTTCAGGCAATTCTCCTGCCTTAGCCTCCTGAGTAGCTGGGACTACAGGCACATGCCACCATGCCCAGCTAATTTTTTGTATTTTTTAGTAGAGACGGGGTTTCACCGTGTTGACCAGGATGGTCTCGATCTCTTGACCTTGTGATCCACCTGCCTCAGCCTCCCAAAGTGCTGGGATTACAGGCTTGAATTTTTCTGACAAGAGTGGGTTCCTTCTCATGTTTATGCAAGCTTTTCTTTCTGAATAACTTATATGAAGTATAAAAATATAAATAGAATCATGAATAATAATATTAACATATATGAATGTCTTAGTCTGTGCAGGCTACCATAACAAAATACCACAGACTGGGTCGCTTAAACAACAGAAATTTTTTTTCTCACTGTGCCAGAGGCTGGAAGTCCAAGATCAGGGTACCAGCATGGTGAAGCTCTGGTGAATGCTCTCTTCCTGGCTTCCAGACATCCACCTTCTCACTGTGTGCCCACCCAGCCTTTCTCTGGTGTGTATGTGTATATGTGTGTGCACACGCACACATATGTAGAAAGAGCAAGAAATCTCTCTCTTCTTCTTCTAAGGCTACTGCCTCATCAGATTAGGACTTCTCCCTTATGACCCTATGTACTCTCCTAATTAACTTCCCCATCTGCAAATTTAACCACAGTGAGTTAAGACTTTAATATATGAATTTGGGGGTGGGGACAAATTTGATCCATAGCAGTGGATAAGCATTTGAAGTTTAGTAACAAATTCTCTTTACATTCTTTTTTTTACCTTTTTTGAGATGGAGCTTCACTCTGTCACCCAGACTGGAGTGCAGTGGCACCATCTTGGCTCACTCTAACCTCTGCCGCCCAGGTTCAAGGAATTCTCCTGCCTTAGCCCCCCAAGTAGCTGGGATTACAGGCACCAGCCACCAGACCTGGCTAATTTTTGTATTTTTAGTGGAGATAAGGTTTTGTCATATTGGCCAGGCTAGTCTCAAACTCCTGACCTCAAGTGATCTGCCCGCCTCAGCCTCCCAAAATGCTAGGATTACAGGCATGAGCCACTGCACCAGCCTCATTACATTCTTTATGTGGTTTTACTCCATTATGTATTTCCAAAAGATTCAAATACATTATTTTATTTGATTAGGGATTGATGTTTATGGATTTCAGGTTTCAAAACACTTAGAATTAAAAGAGATAAAGTGACTTTTCAAGGCTATAAGGCAAAGAAGTTGCAAGGCAGGAACTTGTTTTAGTCTGTTTTCACACTGCCGTAAAGACATACTCAAGACTGGGTAATTTATAAAGGAGAGAGATTTAATTGACTCACAGTTCCACATGGCTGAGGAAGCCTCAGGAAACTTACCATCATGGCAAAAGGCAAGAGAGAAGCAAAGGCACGTCTTACATGGTAGCAGGTGAGAGAGTGAACGAGCAAGGGGGATGAGCCTCTTATAAAACCATCAGATCTCATGAGAACTTACTATCTAGAACAGCATGGGAAAAACTGCACCCATGATCCAATCACCTCCCACCAGATCCTGCCCTTGACAGGTGGGGATGATGAAGATTACAATTTGAGATGAGATTTGGGTGGGGACACAAGCAAACTATGTCAGGACTAGAGCTCTGATTTCCTGATTCCCTATCCGGAGTTCTTTTCAGGGAGACTCTGATTCCCAATCTTATTTGACCACTGCACCACTTTTCTCAGAACACCAATACTTTTAGGATAATCTATAACATTTGGGATAATCTATATCTAATTTCATAGCTGTGGGACTTATGAGAAGAGGCTGAACTAGAATCCCCCCAGGAACAAGAACCATGAGAATCATTGGTGGTTCAGGGAGCCCTGTTGTCTTTTATGAAAAATTGGCAAAGCTATTTTTCAGATCTTATGTTGTAAGGGCTGACATTACTAGTAGGACGGTATGACTTGTGGCACTAGAAATCCCTTCTTTGTTCAGAATTGTCTTTCTTTTATTTAGCCATACTGCCAGACAGTCCACCAGTAAAAAGGATTGTGTCCTATTCCAGACCTTTATACACAAGGGTCCCTACTTTAATCTCTTCTTGTTCAATAAGAACCTGTGTCCTGTTCTTGAAATTCTGCTGGTTCCCTTCATCATTCCCCCTCTTAACCAGGGTTCCTGATCACCTACCACATCTGCCTTGTTTAATGGCCTTCCATAGATAGATGCACTATTTCTTTCCAACTTTGGTTTTTGCTGTTTCTCAGCACATCCAGGGAGCATTCTGAGTTGCATACCTTTGCCTAGGGCAGAGATGTGCCTGTGACTAGCACTTGATCATTTCATTAGTATCTAAACCTTCCTCTTTTCCCAGGGCATCATCCCCACTTCAGCAGATTTGTCACTCCCTCCTCCTATGGCCCATGCATTGCTCAGTGCTTGGAAGATGATACCTTTTGTCATTTCAATGGGCATTGGTTGGCTTAACTCAATAAATCCCTTCCTACAGTCAGAATGAGACCACAGTAGAGTCCTGGCAATCCAAGCAACACTCATCTGATAACTGGTGGCATTGAATTCAGCTTTCTTTGCACATAGGCATGAGGTTCTATAAACTAAATTTACCTATTTACCAAAAAACTACTGAGTACAGCTATGCCTCAAGCACTTTGCCTTTCATTTGGAATATACAGAAAAATAAAACGCAGTCCCTGTGCTCATAGAGCCTGTGAACCTAGTGGGAGAGACAGATGTTTGGACAACTCATTACAATTCTTATGACTCACTATGCTGTGTGCAGAATCAGGGTTCTTCCTTTATGGATGAGTGTTGTTGATGGTGCAAGCTGGCCAGTACCTGTTTCATCCATTTACCAAATGCATAATGGGCATGTGTTTTATGCCAGGTATTTGGTTAGACCATAAGAACACAGAGACAAATAGAATGAGGGCTCTAATTTTGTGGCTCAAGGTCTTTTTTGAGGCTTGGATGAGTCTTGGTCACATAGCACAGGAATCTCTGAATGCAAAAATTTCTAATAGTGGCTTTGGTTATGAATGTGAAAGGAATAGATTTAGTATAGTTTTCAGATCTTGCCTAAAGATGCAATGTTATTTATATAACTCACGGGAGAATGTAATGGTTAAGATCACAAACTCTGTAGTCAGACTGTCTGGAGTACCAGGTCTGGCCCTGACCTTTGCTGCTGTGTGACCTTAGGCATGTTATATAACCTCTCTGTGCCTCAGTATCTTCACCTATAAAATGAAGACAATAATAGCACCTACTTCATAGCATTGTTGTGAGTGTCAAGTGAATTAATTTATATCAAGTGCTTAGAACAATGCCTGACCTAAAGAAAGTTCTCAGTAAATGGTAGCTATTGTTATTAGTATCAAATTATGCTTGCATAAAGTTTCCCATTATATAATGGCTCTCCAGTGGAGCAGAGAAGATGCCAAAAGCATTATTAGAGCCTTATTCAGACTTGGTATTCAGTGGTATTCTCTTCCTTTCCCAATCCCAAAGTGTGTGTAAAATTGGCTGTTATATTTTGTACTCGTTTGAATATTGGCTTCTTACAAAAGGATTGAGCTCTGAATTCTAGTTTGGTTTTCTCTGAATCTTCTATATCCTGAGACTCTTTAATCTCTACCAGCCTCAGTTTCCTAAAATGCAGATGAAACAGCTGATCTTCCTGGGAAACCCAAAGAATACTAGACAAGAAGGTCTATACATCTGCTTCTGAGTCCGTGTTCAGTCTATGCTTCTTCCTGCTAGGGAGGCAGAGGTGCAGAGAGAGTCCAGGAGGCCTCATGTGGTTGATGGCCTTTCAAGCTCCATGTAGGAAGGGCCCATGCTCATTTGCCCTATCTCAGTTCCTTGAACTGGAATTTTCCACAAGAGACTGAAGAAGCTCAAAATAAAAATACATATATATATATATATATATATATTTATAAATAATGTATTTCCTCCTATAAATTAAATGTTACCCAGATTGCTAAATAGTTAAATTAACCATTATGACCAGTTACCAGCAGGCTGCCAATCACTCCTCAACAAGTCAGGGTCTCAACAAGTCAGCCTTGTTCCTATGACTTCTTGACCTTGAGTTTCCTTTCTTTTTTCTCCACAAATATGTTCTAGGATACTTCTTATCTCCCTCTGGGTTTATCCAGTATGCAAATTTTGCTCTCCTAATTGCCTGTCTTCAGACATTCACTTTCCTTTTACCTGTGTGCTTTCTTACCCCTCCTGTGATCGGGCTTTCCCTCTTCCCCCTCCAGCCCGTGCATGCCCTGTGTGTTGCCTTCTTGGTTTAGCTTTGCTTTGCTGCCTTTGATTCCATTTGCCTCCTCATTTCCTTCTGGTCTGCTTTGTGATTCTAGGCTTGATCCCTATGACACAGCTTATTTTCCAGCCTTCTCTGAGGTCCTCCTTGGCACAAAGGTTGTCTCTTCAGTGGTCATTTGTCCTCCAAGGACAAGACACGTGTCACTGGTTTCACAGCTAAACCATGCCCTGGCAACCAAGTCCTTGGCTGACTTCTGTTGCTGTACTCCTTTGTCTTAACAGGGTGGGGTTATTCTTCGGGATAGAATAAACTAACTTCCTAGATTTAGTTTCCCAAGTAAACCCTTACCAAACCAAAGCACACACTTTATCTGAGATGCCCATGACAGCCTTACAATGACTCCCTGAAAAAGGCTGACAGAAATCAAAGGATCCAGGCAGGCCAGAAGCAGCAAGAGCATAAAACCCTCCATACTTATAGTCCTTTCTTATCCATTCTGTACGGTTTATAAAACACATTTTGGACACAAAAAGGGATATATGAGTATAGTTGTTTTGTCCACAGATAACCATATATTTTTTAAATAGTTCACCTGTGAGGTAAGAGGAAGAAACAGAGGTAGAGA
The DNA here is from genome assembly GCF_001604975.1 of Cebus imitator. Lineage (NCBI taxonomy): Eukaryota > Metazoa > Chordata > Mammalia > Primates > Cebidae > Cebus > Cebus imitator. The sequence continues at coordinate 3,674,076 of NW_016107383.1, read as the reverse complement.
AAATATTTAAAAGTAAAAATGCAAGCATCCTCCATTTGACTCTTGCTCAAAAAAATAGAATTTCTCAGCTTTGGAGAAAGTACTCAGTGTTTTGACTTTATATACTTTCAAATAAGAGAAATATATACTCCATATTGATCTAAGCCTAGTATTAATAAAAGAAAGCACTTGAATTATAATAAAACCTAATAATGTATTGAGCAAGTATTATGTACCTGGTACTTTCCCAAAATAGATTTATCTACTTATATAATAATCTAATTTAATATTCTCAGTGATTGGAATGAGGGTTAGAGATCTTTATTATTTTTACTTTCAGATGAGGCAACTGAGATACAAAGAGGTAAATTAAACACACGTAAGAGGACAATGGTCATGGGTGATGCAGCAAAGATTCAAATCCAAGCATTTGGCTTCCAGAACATGTCTTTGTAACCCTCTGAAAGGGCTGGCAGTGTTCCTAGGCTTACCCTTTCTTATATAAGCTTGCATTGTACTTAAAAGACTGCTGCCACTCTAGCTGTAAATTCAAATCCTCTCAACTGGCCTTGGCTAGGCAGTAAGGCACATGGGTATTCAGTCTGCAGAGATCTGACAGCACGCCAGCAGGCAGAGCTGCTCTGCTCAGCTTTGCTCACTTAAAGTTGAAGAAGGGGCTGATTGGGCTGGCTTATGTTATTTTTATTTTGTATTATCATGTTGGGGTACCCTGTCCAGCAGTGTGATGCTGTGATGTGGGAACAGACAACCAGGCCCAAGGTCCCCATGCTGAACACACCATCTTTAAGACGTCGGCGAAGGAGTGACTCTGTGATCGGGAGACTCCTCTTTGGGTCCTGAGATTGCCACCCAATCCAAAGACAGCTGTAGGCAGCTGTCGCGTATTTGATGCAAATGTGAATCACAGTCTGTCAGGCCTTCTCTGAGTGTGATTGACATATTTACTGTTGACAACACAAGGTGACTCCTGCCATCCTCTTAGGTATGTGGTCTTTTGCCTGAAGACAAAATTCAAGCTGAGAAAGGAATGTGGGATTGCCTTCCAGATGCACATCTGTCTGGGTATATTTTTTTAAACCCTCTTGAGAATTTTCCAGGCTTCTCTTGACTGACAGCTAGCACTGAAGTCTTGTCATCTAAACATGTAAATTTTCTGAGCAACTGCCTATGCATTGTTTATCAAAAGAGCTTAAGATCTTGAGTGAGATGGCTCTTTATATCTGTTGGCTCCTTATACCAGTGTGTGTGTGTGTGTGTGTGTGTGTGTGTGTGTGCGTGCGTGTGTGTGTGTGTGTGTTTTGTTGTTGTAAGTTTGGGTTCCTTGACTGATGGGTGTTCTGTGACTGGAACTGATGAGAAGGGCACCAACTAGAACTCACATCCTGAAGTGATGGTAACAAAATCTGCTCTGGAGAAGTTTTTTTTCCTACTTTGGCAAAGCCCAATATTCTGGCCAATCCAGAAGTTTCCAACGTTGTATTCTTCAAGACATTTGGCTTGCAGAATGTTAAGAGGTGTAAAACAAATAACCTCCATAGTCAAATAAATCTGGAGTGTTCTTTTGACTGCAATGTCTCACTCTTGAATTTTCTCGGTACATAATAAGTGTTTTGAGAAGCTCTTCAACCAGGATGCTTGAATAACTTTAGCCACATCACCTCAACTAATTAATTGTGAGATACTTTCCAACAGCTCCTATTCATATCTGTTAATACCTATTGTGGTTATAAAGCTGATTATTCAAACTGAGTCACTTTGTCATATCTAACTAAATCAGACTTGAAGGGCTGGGGGAAAAGCAGTTGAGCACATAGCACCAGCTCCAAAAATTTTTCCATAAGCCCAACTTCTATAACCCTAAAATCAGCTTTACCTGGTAACTGCTACATCAGCCTGCTGTGACTCAAAGACTGTTCAGAGTGTTCCTGCCAATGATATCTTCTTGATGAGCCCACCACAGAGAACTTCTGCCTCCTCCTGCCCATGCTACTTATTGGCTACCTGACTACACTAAATCCTACAATTGTGATGGGTAATTATTGATGTGACCTTGAGAAACATACAATTGGCTGGGTGTGAGGCCTGTAATCCTAGCACTTTGGGAGGCCAAGACGAGTGGATTGCTTGAGGCCAGGAGTTCCAAACCAGCCTAGCCAACATAGTGAAACTCTGTCTCTACTAAAAACACACAAAAAATTAGCTGGGCCTGGTGGTGGGTGCCTATAATCCCAGAGACCTGGAAGGCTGAGGCAGGTGATCATTTGAACCCAGGAGATGGAGGTTCAGTGAGCTGAGATTGCACCACTGCACTCCAGCCTGGGCAACAAGAGTGTAACTCTGTCTTAATAAAAAAAAAAACTGAAAAGAAAGATACAAAATCCAGCCTCCCCTGTGTTTTAATGGTTGATAACCACAGTGGATATTTTGAGTTACTTTTTTACATGCATCAATCACTTCACAACTGTATTTTTGTCCATATGTGGAATTACTAGGTAAATGACTATGGATTTTATGAAGAATTTTGACAACTATTACCCAAATTACCTTTCATAAAAGTTTTATCATTTTATGCTTAACTGGCTGTGTTTGAAAGTGACCCTCAGAAGATGGAGTGTACCCTTACCTACATTATAGTTACTATGATTTTACACTCATTATATGATAGTTCCTGAGAGTAAGAGAGGAACAAATAGGCCCTTAACATACACTAGAAACTTCTGCTTTCCAACCGCCAGGCAACTCTGGGGCTTTCAGCTCTGTGGGACTGTTTGCAATGACAGGATATCATCAGCTGGCTTGAAAATAACCCAGTACAGCATCCAAGAGCTTCTGGCACTTCCAGAAAACTGTTCTCCTGGCCAATTCCTGCCTCCACACTTTAACCATGTCTGCACAGGACAGCTTGACAATAGCCTGGATATACACGTGCAATCACCTCACCTCGCAAACCCAGGGCATATTCTCACAAGAAAGGCACAGTCAACAGCCAGATCTGTCTGATCCTTTCATGGAAATGAGTATTGCATTTGTCACAGTCACGCAAGTCTTACTCCTAAAACAGGACTGGGATGAGGGTTTGAACAGACTCCGGTATCCTGTGGACCCTAGATAGTATTAGACATCCTGGTATCCCCCAGACCCTGTCATGCCAACACCAAGTTAAATAACAAGAATAATAGTTAACATTTATTGAGGCCATACCATACCCCTAGCTTATGCTAAGCACGTTATATGCATTACTGAGCAGCCTGAAGGATTCTGTTAAAGTATAAATCATGTCACCCCTTTCCTGAAACTCTTCACTAGCTGCCTGTGTCACTAAAGATAACAGGCGAGTCCTTATCTGAACGTCAAAGGATGATCTACATGGTCTTCATCTCTCACCAGCCCTAACTCCAACCCCACTGTAACCTATATGAACTCATCTCTTACTCTGCTCCAGCCACACTCCTGCCCCAGGACCTTTGCATGTGTTTATTCCTTTGCCTGGAATGTTTTGGCAACTGATATCTAAGGTTGCCCACCCAAAACTCTTTACTCACAAGTGAGTTTCTCAGTGAGGTCTTCTCTGGCCAATCTATTCATCGGTTTTCAGTCTTCCTTTCCTGATTTATTTTTTCTTCATAGCACTGATCATGATCATGAAGCTTAATTTATCTAGTGTCCCATCTGTCTCCTCCATTAGAATATAACTTCCCTAAGAAGTCTGCCTTTTCTCATCACAGATATATTATCAATACTTGGAGGGGTGCCTGAAAAATAATAGGTGCTCCATGGAATATTACACAGCCGTCAAAAACGATCAGTTCGTGTCCTTTGTAGGGACATGGATGAACCTGGAAGACATCATTCTCAGCAAACTGACACAGGAGCAGAAAATCAAACACCGCATGTTCTCACTCATAGGTGGGTGTTGAACAATGAGAACACATGGACACAGGGAGGGGAGCACTACACACTGGGGTCTGTTGGAGGGAAATAGGGGAGGCACAGCAGGGGGTGGGGAGTTGGCGGGGGGATGGCATGGGGAGAAATGCCAGATATAGGTGAGGGGGAGGAAGGCAGCAAATCACACTGGCATGTGTATACCTATGCAACAATCTTGCATATTCTTCACAAAACCTAAAATGCAATAAAAAAATAATAATAGGTGCTCAATACATACTTGTGCATAAATGAATAAACTCACCTAACTTGCATCAGACCCAGGAGGAAGAAGCTATTGTTTTCTTCATTTTTCAGATGAGGCAACTTAAGCTTGGGAGGGATCAAATAATCTTCCCAGGAAGCAAGAGGACTAGGGTTTGAGCCCCTGCTCTTGGCCACTCTGCTCTATACCTCTGAGAGGGCTCTGAGATAACAAACCCTCTGTACACACCTAGTGAGGTTCAGCCTTTGTAGCCAAACATCTAAGGCCACTGCAAGCTGGCCACAACCTAACTTTCCAAACAAAGTGCCCACCCTCAGCTATCACACCCTGACCATACCCAAGCAGACAATGACGTTGCCACCTCTGTAATTTTGCTTATACTGTTTCCCTCCTTTTGATGTGTTCAGATCTTTTTGATATTTATTTTCTTTCTTTTTTTTTTTTTTTTTTTTTTTTTTTTTTTTTTTTTTTTTTTTTTTTT
>NW_016107383.1:3606592-3669045 GCF_001604975.1 Cebus imitator | reverse complement strand
AAAACAAAAAAACAGAAAAAAATTGCCTAATGAACACATAGATGCCACTTAATACAATGGAGTGACTTATTTCCAACTGAAGAATATTTCATAATGTGGACATCTTAGTAATCAGTGATAATAGGGTTTCATACTGAACACAAAGCTACATTTAGGAAAGGGAAGGATTAAATTGTCTGTTTGTAACATGGAAACCACCAGTCCACTCAATCAGCATAATTTAGAAAATCAAACCAGGTGTTTGGTTGTTTGACATTTGTAGACAAAACAAGTAGATTGAATTTCTGTTTTATATATGTATATATATGCTGTTATATAAAATGCTCTTAGGCATTTCAGGTGCTCTATAGACATTAATTATTTCAGAAATACACAACGACTTGACAGTTTGAGACGAGGGTGAGGAGCAAGAGAAAAGGAGAACATGGTTAAAGAAGATATACATCTAACGATATTTCATGTACTAGCAAATTAGAATGTGATCACAGCTAAGTGTACATCTTTAGTTCTCACGTGACAACAGAATTCAATATATTGGGTAAGGAGAAATAATAATAATTGGGAGGCCCACACTTCCTGGTGACTCTCTTTGTAACCTGAGGCAATTGGCTTATTGTATAAGCTTTGTGATCTCATTGGTCAAATAAGGGTGCTAACATCCTCATTCAATGGCACAGGCATTTTTTTAGAACGTAAGTAATTTTACATATGTATATCTATGTATAAAAGACATAGAAAACATTTTAAGTTTTTAGCATCAAAAATATCTTAAGAATCCAAATGTGGTATCTTCCCCTCTGAGGTATTGCTTGGCACCTCTAATTAATTAATTTAATTACCTGATTTGATGACTCTCCTGGGTGAGGTACTGGAGACTGGGAAGTGTGTGGAGAGCAGCGTAGGAGCTTTAATTCCATATCTCCCAAGTTGTTTCCGCTTGTCCTTCAGTGCCTTCCTTTTTCTGCCTTCCCACCTTTGGCCTGTTGCCTCCTTGATTCTCTGGCAAAGCCAGGATCACAGACTAGGGAGGATAGCAAATGGGGGGTGGAGGAGGTGCTAGTTTGGCTGGGAGGTAGGGAGCACCTAAGTTAGACTTAGACTTAGGCTTCCAGGAAGCCCACCCCAAATCCTGCCTAGGTGACATATAAAATCAATGATATGAACTTTCATAAAGCCTATTACTATTTGCATTTCACTATTAAAATATTGTCTAATCAAGGTGTTCTTTTAAAAATATCTTAGCAAAATCCTGGACTTTAGACTAGAAAACCATGACCAGTCATTTTCACATCCTGAAACACTTCTGAATAAAGCCAAGGGAATTAATTAAACAAATAGAATCTGAAGCATAAACACAGACACACCATTAATACATATTAAAAATTGTCTTTCCTCAGCTCTGGACAAAAAGAAAGGTCTAACGTTGGTCTCTGAAGCTAGAGCCGTACTTAGCTCCCCAGACTGCTGGCTTTGTAGACTGTTAACAGAGGTCTATGAAGAATGGTTTCTATAGACAAATTGATTCCTTAACTACTGAATGAAAGACAGTTAAACAGGTTTTTTTGTTTTGTTTTGTTTTCACTTAAAAAAATGTTTTTTTCCATAGGTTTATGGGGGAACAAGTGGTGTTTTGTTGCATGATAAGTTCTTTAGTGGTAACATGAGAATTTGGTGCACCTATCAACCAAGCAGTATATATTGTACTCAATTTGTAGTCTTTTATCCCTCACCCCACTTCTACCCATTCCCCTGAGTTCCCAAAGTCCTTTGTATTATTCTTATGCCTTTGCATTCTCATAGCTTAGCTTCCACTTATGAGTGACAGCATGCGTACGATGTTTGGTTTTCCATTCCTGAGTTACTTCACTTGGAATAATGGTCTGCAATTCCATCCAGGTTCCTACAAATGCAATTATTTCATTTCTTTTTTATGCCTGAGTGCTATTCCATGGTATCTATACCACAATTTATTTATTTATTTATATCTGTAATTAGTGAAATGTAAATTTATTTTTTTTTAAATTTTTATTTTAAGTTCTGGGGTACATGTGCAGGATGTGCAAGTTTGTTGCATAGAGAACTCAGAAATAAGACCGCACATCCACAACCATCTGATCTTAAACAAACCTGACAAAAACAAGCAAGGGGAAAAGGATTCCCTATTTAATAAATGGTACTGGGAGAACTGATTAGGCAGATGCAGAAAATTGAAACTGGACCCCTTCTTTACACCTCATACAAAAATTAACTCAAGATGGATTAAAGATTTACATGTAAAACCCCAAATTATAAAAACCCCAGAAGAAAATACTTCGTTTTCTACATAACTTCTCAGAGCCTTTTGCATGCAATGCCATGCATTGTGACTCTCAGAGGGAAGAATGTCACATCTGACCTTTCCCAAACTTGTTTGACCAAGGAGCACCTTTTTTTTTCCTAAGGGGACTTGTAAGACTAGTTTTCTATGGAACACATTTTGTAAAGCACTAAAGAGAAATATGCATTAATGTGGATTACTTCCGTGTGAGAAACATGCACATTAAACATGACTTTCGTATGGGAGTAAATCTTTGAATAAAAGCTTAAATTTACCCAAGATCTTTGGAGACAGATGTAGAATGTGAGCCAAGAGAAAGCCAAGTGAAGAAATCCTGATTTTTCTTACCCACTGCAAGACAGAAGATAGGCTATCATGTTCAATTTGTTAATTGGATCGTAATTAATGTAAAGTTGGAAAGATCTGACCATGATAAAGAGAAGACATTTGTACTGTTTATACAAGATAGGGATGAAATTAAGCCTTTCAATTTTCATCTTTCTGGCAGAAACTGTTTAGCTACCACTCACTTTCTGTTGAAATTCAACTTCATGACAGCTAAAGGACATACAATTTCAGTGTCTACTTAGATACAGTTGTTGTTGAGGCAGGTGCCATATGGGCATCTTTTTGTGTGTGTGCCTCTACTTGCAAATGGTGACAGCGACTGGTCAGGATGACTGCTCTGAGTGGCTGCCAGCTCCTCCATGACAGCTCAGCCGAGTGGGAGATAAGCTCTGATTTGCAGCCCCTCCACTACTAAACCAGTGATTTTATACCTTTAAATCCCCTATGAGTAACTGAACTAACTACTTAAACAGTCTTTTTTGAATATAAGTTCATTTATTGGCTTAATGGCTTAGGCTGCATTCTTTGCAAATTCAGCCCTGAGGGTCCAATCTGAAGATGAAATATGTCTGGCTTGGCCACAGCAGGAATTGATTAAAGGAGGCTCTTACATGCTTCCTGGTACTCTGCTGAACAGGAATTAAAATGCAAACAAGATGCTGTCCTTACCTTCAGTGATTTGGACTGAGAGGTTTTCCTCCCACTAAAGTAGAAGTGGCTGAGGGTAGTTCAAAAGAAGAACCTAAGTTAAAAAATAAACAAATACAATTAAAAGCTTTCCCAAGGGTGTAACTATGAAACAAACCTGTGTTTTCAATATATCAACTTTTCAGGGAATGAAATGAAAATTTTAAGGGGTAAACACTGTCAGATCAGGTAAACCTGGGAACTCTGGGTCTTCTTTCTCCAATCCTCTATAATCAGAATAGGATCGGATTATCTAGAAAGCATCTTGGCCACAAGAACTGTGGTAGAAACAATGGGGAGTGAGTCTCTGCCCCTGTCTGAGGTTTCTATTAGGACAGGAAAAGGTGGAGTCTCTTGATTCCATCTAAAGCAGGGCTCTGGAAATCTCGTTTGTCCCTTCTACATCCTATCCTATCTGCATCTCTCTTGGGATTGTGTCCTCTGCTTCTCAATTTAATCTAAACTATATTTGTTTGACTAAACCCAAGTACAGGGACAGTAAAATCAAGACTCTGTGAGTCACAAGTTACAGAAACCCTACTCAAATGGATTGAAAAAAGAACTATAATAACAATAAAAGCAATCACATAGAGAGGAAGAGATTGATTTTATTTCTCCCTTTACCTAGTAAGTCCAAGAGTATGTTTCCTTCAGGCACAGCTGTAACCAGGTGCTCAAATGTCTTCATGAACCTATCTTTTTTCTCTTGGCTCTTTTGTCCTCCGGTTTGGCTTCATTCTCAACAGGTTCTCCTTTCATGAGAGTAAAACAAATGGCTGTCAGTAGCTCAAGGCTTTTATTCTACCAGTTGAGCAAGCCTAGTGAAAAGGGAATTTTTTTCTTATGTCCCAAATTCATTTAATATTCCTCAAACAAGTGGCAGGAAACTGAGCAGACCGCAAAGCAGGTGAAGCTCCTGCCCTTTGAAATTGGCACTTCATGGGAGTAACTTAGGTTACGTATCTATCACTGAATCAATTATTGGTTTTAGAAGACTAGGGAATGTGTACTGCCAGGCCTAATCCTGGAGTGTCTACTGTTGCTATTCAGTGAAGCTGATATTTTGGAGGAAACTCTGTATCATCCCCAATATCTCACTACCTAAAGAATGCTTTCTCTTTTTGTCATCATCACCTCTTCTCCAGCTTCAACAACAATTATAATAGCAATGATAGCAAGTGCTCATTGAATGACTTTGCATATATTAACTCACGTAATCCACACTAAAACCCATAGCCTTTGACCATCAGGTCATTAGTCTAAGAGGCTGTTGTTTTCTGGGTAGTTATAATTCAAGAGTTAGGTTACATACTACTTATGCTGCCCATTTTAAGGATGAACAAACTGAGCTACAGAGAGGTAGAGAATATTGCCATAGTATCCAGGCTGTAAGGAACTGGGAGGCTATTACTTATTGAGAACAACGTAGCAGTTATTATTCTGTTTCCCCATCTAATTCCTTTCTCAAAGCAAGGAGAGAAGGTGACCTAGAAAGAGTTCAGGGTAAAGAGATGGTCATCCCCTTCTAAGCAGCAACTTCACAAGGTATATTTCTCTTCATGTAATACCTATGTTTCTGAAATATGTTTGAAAATCTTCCTTGTTCAAATCAACTCTTCTTTTCATTTTGTAGTCTATGAAAAGACACCCAGTGAGCCCTCTTTTCTGTTCCATTGGTCTATATATCTGTTTTGGTACCAGTACCATGCTGTTTTGGTTACTGTAGCCTTGTATTACAGTTTGAAGTCAGGTAGTGTGATGCCTCCAGCTTTGTTCTTTTTGCTTAGAATTGTCTTGGCTATATGGGTTCTTTTTTGGTTCTATATGAAATTTAAAGTAGTTTTTTCTAAGTCTGTTAAGAAAGTCAAAGGTAGCTTGATGGGGATAGCCCTGAATCTATAAATTACTTTGGGCGGTATGGCCATTTTCATGATATTGATTCTTCCTATCCATGAGCATGGAATGTTTGTTTGTTTGTGTCCCTTCTTATTTCTTTGAGCAATGGTTTATAGTTCTCCTTAAAGAGGTCCTTCACATCCCTTGTAAGTTATATTCCTAGGTATTTTATTCTCTTTGTAGTAATTATGAATGAAAGTTCACACATGATTTGACTCTGTTATTGATGTATACGAATGCTTGTGAAGTTTGCACATTGATTTTGTATCCTGAGAGTTGGCTGAAATTGCTTATCAACTTAAGGAGATTTTAGGCTGAGACGACAGAGTTATAATGCCATACATCTATAGCCATCTGATCTTTGATAAACCTAACAAAAAAAGCAATGGGGAAAGGATTTCCTATTTGATAAATGATGCTGGGAAAACTGGCTAGCCATATGCAGAAAACTGAAACTGGACCCCTTCCTTACACCTTATACAAAAATTAACTCAAGATGGATTAAAGACTTAAACATAAGACCTAAAACCATAAAAGCCATAGAAGAAAACCTAGACGATACCATTCAGGACATAGGAATGGGCAAAGACTTCATGACTAAAACACCAAAAGCAATGGCAACAAAAGCCAAAATTGACAAATGGGATCCCATTAAGCTAAAGAGCTTTTTGCACAGCAAAAGAAACCATCATCAGAGTGAACAAGCAACCTACAGAATGAGAGAACATTTTTGCAATCTATCCATCTGACAAAGGGCTAATATCCAGAATCTACAAGGAACTTAAACACATTTGCAAGAAAAAAACAAACAATCCCATCAAAAAGTGGGCAAAGGATTAAAACAGACACCTCTCAAAAGAAGACATTTATGCAGCCAACAAACATATGAAAAAAAGCTCATCATCACTGGAAATTAGAGAATGCAAATCAAAACCACAATGAGATACCATCTCACACCAGTTAGGATGGTGTTCATCAAAAAGTCAGGAAACAACAGATGCTGGAGAGGATATGGAGAAATAGGAACACTTTTACACTGTTAGTGGGAGTGTAAATTAGTTCAACCATTGTGGAAGATAATATGGCAATTCCTCAAAGATCTAGAACCAGAAATGCCATTTGACCCAGGAATCTCATTACTGGGTATACACCCAAAGGGTTATAAATCATTCTACTATAAAGACACATGCACACACATGTTTACTGCAGCATTATTCACAATAGCAAAGACTTGGAACTAACCCAAATGCTCATCAATGATAGACTGGATAAAGAAAATGAGGCACATATACACCATGGAGTACTATCCAGCCATATAAATGGATGAGTTCATGTCCTTTGCAGGGACATGAATGAAGCTGGAAACCATCATTCTCAGCACACTAATATAGAACAGGGAACCAAATACTGCATGTTCACACTTATAAGTGGGAGCTGAACAATGAGAACATATGGACACGGGGAGGAGAATATCACATAACAGAGCCTGTCATGGGGTGGGGAGCTAGGGGAGAAATAGTATTATGAGAAATACCTAATGTAGATGACAGGTTGATGGGTACAGCACACCACCATGGCATGTGTATACCTATGTAACAAACCTGCACTTTTTGCACATGTATCCCAAAGCTTAAAGTATAATTTAAATACACACACACACACATACACCCAATGAGTATCATAGGATCTTTCACTGTGCTGAAATTTTCATGAATGGACGATGACCTAAAATAATTGGACATGGGTTGGAGCTTGGGAATCTTTTTATGAGATGGTAAGTTCTGCTTTGATAGGTGCTTGTTAAAATGGGTTATCATCTGTAAGCCCTGTAGCTCACTCTAATTAAGAACTTGACACCATCTTGTATCACTACGGTGCTCATATTCTTATAGAATCACCTGCCCTCTAATTTACTATAAAGGAAGAGTGTTGCTTTGGAGCATTTTTTGGTAGATTTTAAAACAATTTTCATTAGCTAGGAAATATTCTGGTTTCCTTCCTAGCCTATTTGTAAGGGTCACTTATATTCCTGTGATGCTTTTACTAGAATGAACTTGAACTGAAGATTAATCATTGTAATGCTATTTCTGACTAGGTTTTGTGAACCCTGGTGACACCGTTGTCTTGAAGTGGCCAATTACCAAGCCACTCTACCAGTTAACAATGGAAAAGTGAGAAGTAGATTGTTACATGCACATTGGCTTTGACCTGTTCTTTGAAATAATGCTTCCAGGAACTGATTTTCATGTGGCTCTTGATAAAACCAACCATTTGGATGTGCAATAAGCCAATCATCAAATATAATGTTCTAATCTAAACAAGTAATCACCTTGCCATGAGTATGTTAAAGTACTTTTGTCCTCCTAAGAATTTTAGAGGAGGTAGACACAAGGTTTTCAGGAAGAACTTACATTTGTCAGTTGGTTAGAAAAATGGAAGATACGTCTGCTCTTCCTTTAATACAGTTGATATTTCTCAGAGCTCTGGAAACAGAAGACAAAATGCCCTTGGCTATCAGGTCATCAATTTAAGAGGCTGTTGTTTTCTGGGTAAAGTTCAAGATTTGTTATGTTTGACGGTCATTTGCAGCTTCCTTCTGAGTAGAATAGATTTTCAAATCACAAACCACAAGGCAAGCATCAAACTGAATGTGAAAATCAATGACCCATCATAGTTACAAGCATGTAGATGGCCATGCCATGATTAGTAGACCATTTCAGGGAAGGACATGCCTGATGAAGAACAGGCAAGGGCAGCTTTATTTAGCCACTTCTTCTCTCTGCCTTCTGCTCCCACCACCCCAATCTGCCACTGAAATGTGCCCATGAATTTAAGTCAAGTAATAATCTGTGACTAATCTAAATGCAGCTCTAAGTCATTTCTCCCATTTCAATTTAGCAGAGGCTTCTGCACTCAACAACTTTCCGCCCTTTACTGAGATCTCTCCTGCTAGCCTTGTTAACATAGAACATGCCTTACATCCTCATGCCTCAGCTTCTTGTAATCCTGAAGCTCTGTGGGCAAGAAAACAAAATTCTGTTCTTTAAGATCTTCTACTGGGAGCTGGGAGCTTCACAACAGGAAAATCCAAGTTTCTTTTATTATTACTTATAATAACAGCTACTGTGTCTGTGAACACTTCCTATTTGCAGGCACTATGGCAGCATTTTTGAACTTTATTTCATAAGATTCTCTGGAGGTAGCTGTGAGATAGACATCATTACTCCCATTTTATAGATAAGGAGGCAGAGCTTCAAAGAAATTAACTAACCTGTCCACAGTGATTTAAGACCAGGTCTGTACTCTTAGCTGTTGCACAAAAATTAAAGACTAACAAATAATTTTCAACTGGAGTCCAACAGTTTTCACCTGGATTCAACAATTTTCACCTGGAGTCCAATGTCCCCATCAGAAGAAAATTGTCAAATCTTTCTCAATGTGATCTTTTTGAAAAATGTTTTTAAAACAAGATTTTTAAAAAGCATAGTTTTAGATTTAAAGAAAAGTTGCAAAGGGTATACAGAGAGTACAGAGTTCCCATATACTCTGAACCCAGTTTCCCCTACTGTTAACATTTTACATTAGTATGATACACTTATCACAATTAGTGAAATATTGCTATATTATTACTCACTAAATTTCCATAATTTATTTAGTTTTTGCCTAATGCCTATTTTAATGTCCCAGGATCCCATCAAGAATACCACATTTCATTGAACTATCATATCTCCTTAGCCTCTGATATGGTTTGGATTTGTGTTCCCACCCAAATCTCTTGCTGCAATGTAACCCCCCAATGCTGGAGGTGAAGCCTGGTAGAAGGTGATTGGATCATAGGGGTGGTTCCTAATGGTTTAGCACCATCCCCCTAATGCTGTTCCCATGATAGGGTTCTCATGAGATCTGCTTGTTTAAAAGTGTGCAGCACCTCCTGTCTCTCTTCCTCCTGCTTCTGCCAAGAGAAGATGCCTGCTCTGGCTTTGCCTTCCATCATGAGTGAAACCTCCTTGAGGCCTCCCCAGCCATTCTTCCTGTACAGCCTGTGGAACCATGAACCAACAAAAAGTCTTTTCTTTATCAATTACCCAGTCTCAGGTATTTCTTCATAGCAATGCAAGAACAAATCAATACAGCCTCCTCTAGACTGTGACAGTTTTTCAGACTTTCCTCGGTTTTGATGACCTTGACAGTTTTGAGGAGTAATAATCAGATAATTTATAGCATAGTCTTCCATGTGGGTCTCTCAGATGGTTTTCTCTCGGATCTATTTTGACTAGTAAACAAATGCATGATGCTTCATCAGGAGAATATCTAGAATAAGCTTTGTATTGCCAGAGCCTAGGCATGCAGATGAGGAGAGCAATTCCTCTGTGCTACTCCAGGGTCAGTATTAAATGAGTTACTTAGGAAAAGTGTACATATGTACATCGAGGACAGATATGTTCTTTTGAATTAACAAATAAAAGAATACATTTCTTTAGAAATCCTCGACCACAGAAATATCACACGTTCCCCTGCTGTTCATTATAAGAAAGTTAGAAATTTTCAGAATAATATGGTAAATGAAGCCATGATTTCAGTTAATGATAAAATTGTCATTGTGAATAGCATGTTTGTGGCCAACAAAAACAGATGTCCATATAACCATTTGGAGCCATCTAATGCCTAAAGCAATTTGTAGATAATCTCCTAAACAGATATAGTATCAAAATGTATTCATTGTCAATTAGATGTACATCCAGGCTGTATGTCTAATTGACCAGTTAATTTCCAGGCTGTCTCAGGAGCTACTAAAATGGAGCCCTTGGTACTGCACCTCAGAATGACCTAATGTTGATAAACAAAAGAACAGATTCCTCCGCCTGTGCAAGGAACAGAGAGTTCAATGTGTTGTGTTCTTTATGCAAAATCAGGTGCCCCATCAAGCTGTTGTTGACTCAGTCTGAATTGTTAATGTGATGGTGTAAGAATGTATCATCTCCATTCAAAAGACTGACAGCTAAAATTATTATTTAAAGAAGGATATCTTGCACCAAAATGTGATATTAGAGACATGAACATGAGGCTAAAATATCCAATCATATCAGAGAAAAAACATTATCTGATTGGAAAGCTCTTTACATAAAGAAAGGAAGCTCTTTATGATGGTTGTTCTGTAAAACGCACCTATGTTTTGTTTTGAGAGAGTGAAAATGTCTCTTTCTAGCTTCTTCCTTCAAAGCTCCTGGTTGCCAGGAGATTCTGTCTCAACTCTGGTGTCCACTTGAATGCTCAAGAAAACATTGTCTGATTGGAAAGCTCTTTACAGAAAGAGAAGACGCTCTTTATGATGGTTATTCTGTAAAACACACCTATGTTTTGGACATTTGGGAGAGTGAAAGTTCTCGTTCTAGCTTCTTCCTGAGCTCCTGGTTGCCAGGAGATTCTGTCTCAACTCTGGTGTCCACTTGAATGCTGCTTTCAACCTCACTGTTGGGCCATGCCCATCATCCCCTGCTTTAATAACTACAAATAAAAAGTCACTAATTTCTTTTCGCAAGAGGAAAGAATATTCATTAGAATAAATAGGCAAGATTCATTATAACAGAAAGGTGCTACTTATAAGCTGCAGTCAAGGTGATTTTCCTAAACACACTGTGGATAGTCATGAGCTGATTTGTCCATTTCTCTGCCACACTGTTTATCTGCCCTTGGCTCCAGGCATATCCATAATCCTGGAAAAGAGCCAGAGAAGGAATCAGAAGAGGTAAGGGTTTCTGATGGTTGAGCAACATGAAGTCTTTATTTGCAGGTAGGGCTTTCACTTTTCTTTATGGGACTTGAATTTTGAAGCCCCTCATCAACTGGAAGCCTGCACTACATCAGAAGTTGGAAGCAGTCTGTTATTCATTGCAGCTGCATCCTTGTTTGGCAGAGGAAGATGGGTGTAGAAAGCAAATGTAGTCCCATTTGGCAAGGACACATTCCAGGTGAACAACAGTTAGGAAAGACGCCTAGAGGCAAGGTTACAAGCCATGGAGACAGAACTGACAGTCCTAGGATAGACAGTAAGTGCTTTGTCTTTTAAAAAGAACCTCCTTCTCTCAGACATAATGGAAATTAACAACTTCCTTGTGTACCCAGGTATCTATTTATTTATTGGGATCTAGGGCAAATGTGTGTGCATTCTGTGTGTGTGCGTGTGTGTGTGTGTGTGCGTGCACGATCTATTGCAAGCCCTCCATAAGCTTCCCAGGGCTTCTCCACATCTAAAGTGGGCCTATAGAATGGTTTGGGATATTAAACCTGGAGGTATTTACGAGTCACACAACCCCTAAAAGTTCCTGATGTTATGATCTGTGTTTTTGCTGAGGCACAAATTTAAATTCTTCCTGCAAGGTTTGAGCTATTTATATATGGAGTGAACTTAATTGCTAACTCAGCAAGCACATTGCAGTGAAGTTTTGTTACAGAAGAGTAACAACTCTTAAGAGAATAATGATTTTTTTTCTTTGTTAAAAGATATCCTGGAATGGATGGCATTTCAGGTTGCTGGATTGGGAATGACAATGTAAAGATAAACTATTGGATGCATTTGACCACATGGAGAATACTGTCAGCACCAGCATGGAGGCGGCAGTGATGATGGTGGAATAGTGTAGATCTGCCAAAGGTGTAGGAGTCTACGATTGGACATAAAAAATTAATCAAATGAAAAACAAGACACTGTAAACTCTAGGAAAAACAAAAGTTTCTATAAGAAAGGATGTTTTGCTCAGCAGAGTATAATATTCCTATAGTCATAAAATATAAACAAACAGTATTATTTAACCAGAAATGTGAATAATAATACTCTTGAAGGATAGTCATATGGGTGAGAGTATGTGAGTCCGTGTATGTGAGGAGGAAAGCCTACCTTTATCTAACAAAGTGTTAAGTAGCCAATGCTATTTAAACCGATACATAAAAAGTATAAGAATAAATACATTACTGTATAAAATTATGAAGGTATATTCTGAAAGACACAATGAAGAGAGTCAAAAGTTGTTGATAGTGGGAAATATAACTGCTGCTTTCTGCTATAAGCCTTCTACCGCTATTTGATTTTTCAACAACTTTGGGCATTACTTTGATAAAAATCAAAGTTAATTTTAAAAATAAAGAGCATAGATCAGTTTTTTAAAAAGATATTGAATAGATCTGTGCAATTGATGATTGGTTCTTATCTAGAAAATAGAAGTCTGGGACAAATTAAAAAGTGAACTATGCTGTATTAAAATAAAAAGCATCTGAAGATATTGCCTAAATATTTGCTTATACTTATTGAATTTTTTGGAGGAAAAATAATATGTTATATTTTTTACATTTGAAAATTCTTAAATATCTTTGATTATATTCCTATAAGCATCAAATATTTATTAAACTAAATGCAAACTAACAAAGCAACTAAATTTTGAAGCTATTTCTGACATTGTAAGAAGTCCATACTTCACTAGATATTTTGGAGAATTACTTTAAATAGAAACTTCCTCTGCTCCATTTAAATATTTATAGATATCAACTTCTAGTGAAGAATGTAGGGAAGATCAAGAGACAAGGTTCTAAAGCTAAAGAGCTAGGTGTCACTGCCACGTCTTGAGGATTTCTTTTTTTGTTTTATTTTTAATTGACACATATTTATGGGGTATAGTGTGATGTTTTGATATGTGCATAAAATGATCAAATTAGGATAATACGCTTCTTGATAGTTTCTAAGAAGATCAGATAAAGAAGTTCAAGCACTGCAGTGTGAATTAACAAGAAAACTTCCACCAAAGATTGCCACCTATGCTACTTTTTCTTTTTCTGAGACAGGGTCTTATTCTGTTGTTCAGGCTGGAGTGCAGTAGTACAATCTCAGCTCACTGCAACCTCTGCCTCCTACGTTCAAGTGATTCTTGTGCCTCAGCCTCCTGAGTAGCTGGGATTTCTAGGTATACACCAGCACGCCCAGCTAATTTTTGTATTTTTATTAGAGACGGGTTTTCGCCATGTTGCCCAGGCTGGTCTCAACCAACTGGCCTCAAGTGATCTGCCCACCTCAGCCTCCCAAAGTGCTGGGATTATAGGCGTGAGCCACCACACCCAGCCTATGCTACTTTTGAGGAACATAACCACTATGTTGTTAAGCAAGGTATATATTTACCACTGCTTAGCAGAATGACCAAATCCGTAAACTCAGCACCAGTTGGAAACTGTGAAAACTAAGAAACGTCCAAACTACCCAAACATTTAACATTTTTTAAAGAAAGAAAAACATTAATCTCCTTGAACAAAATTAAAGGTGAATTTGTGTCACTTTTGAAAAATTTCTGACTCTTCTTGTTGCAAAAGCAATGTAACCACAGCCATTGCCTTTACTGGCAGGAAAGCAGCAACATGCATTGAATCTCGAAGGAGTAAACATAAAAGGCATGTCATCCTGCATCCTCATTAGGCAAAGCTTGCTGAGAGTGTCTTCATGGCTCTTTAAATACAGTGATATGCCATGGCCCCCTCTCTATCACTCAAGCCTGTAATTTACCCCTGAGCTATAAAAGGACAGAGCTGGTCGAAGAGCAAATCTGATGGCAGCTCCTGTTTGGTGCATTTTATCATCTCTGCTAACTTCTAGAAAGCCACCTCCTCCACCTTCAGTACCTCTACTTTCTCGTAATGACTACTCAAGGTAGCCCCTGTGAGGTGAGATCAGCTGCATCCAACTCTCCAGAGTGTTAACAGAAAAGAAGGACAAGGAAATCGAAGCAGGAGTCTCTTTTGCTGACATTTCCAAACAGGGACATTTCAGTCTCCAGGGCATCTCACCAGGGAGAGCAGATACCAGTACAACAGGACAGAGGTTGGCAATGTTCTCCTGTTTCCAGATTTATACATGGCTAGTGACGAACAACTGCTGCCAGTGCTCATGACACATGAGCCCTGAGCACCAGCTGGGCAGTGTCTTCTTGCAGGGAACCTAGGGAAAGGCCTTTCTGCCTCTCCTTCATTGTGAACCTAGGCGGGCTCTCTTTCCCACTTGCTTATTCCAGAGGCCCTGGCGAATGCCTGAGGCTGCTGTGAAACTTCAGAAGAGAAGAGCTCAAATAATTTAGGATGCTGATTCCTTCTTTATTGACTGATGGATATTAATACTAGTCACTACTTCATGGGGTTGTTATGAAGATTAAATTCGTTATAAATTAAATGTAAGATGATTAGAAGAATCTGTGGTACAACAAAGGCTAGCTATCATTATTAGCAACAGTTGTGGCAGGTCGTAAGAAATGAATTTATGGTTCTCCCAAGGAGGCAGTTGAGTGACTTGACTACTTTGTATTATCTGGTTGATATAAAGCATCACAGAACCTCTGAATAAGGATTTCTGTGCTGGGGGAAATGGATCAATGTGCACAGAGCCCTGCAAACGACCGAGAGGTTATGGAAACTGAAACTGTTAGAGGTTGAATATTGGCTCTAGAATCATTGGATGTTGGAGAATAAGTGTTATTCATTATTCATTTATTAATATTTTTGAGACTTTGACTCAAGCCTTTCTTCTATAGTTGAGAAAGTTGAGTGGCCAGGAGGTCAAATTGACTTCTCAAAAGACATGCAGTTAGTGGGAGTTGCCAAGAAAGCCTTTGTCCATTATAACCACACCAAGTCCTGCTAGGAAGGAAAGATCCCCGAATCGGAAGACCCACTCTTCCTGAGGTTATAGCCAGCTTTGAGCCTTTCCAGGTATACAAATAGAACAAGTCTTAAGTACTTGAGAAGGGGAGCAGGAGGTCCTAGGCACATGGACCAGGGTTTCTATGTCGTATCACAAATGATAACTAAGACTAGTAGTGATGATAGTGATGATGTAGTGAAGTGGTGATGAGCTAGGGCTCTGGTTCAAATCCTTGCTTATCTAACTCTTGATTTTTTTTTTTTTTTTGAGACAGTCTCGTTCCGTCAACCAGGCTGGAGTGCAGTGATGAGATCTTACCTCATTGCAACCTCTACCTCCTGGGTTCAAGAGATTCTTGTGCTTCTACCTCCCAAGTAGCTGACATGGCAAATGTGCACCACCACTACCAGCTAATTTTCATATTTTTAGCAGAGATGGGTTTTCACCATGTTGGCCAGGCTATTTTCAGACTCTGGACCTGAAGTGATCCTCCCACCTTAGCCTCCCAAAGTGCTGGGATTACAGGCATGAGCCACTACGCCCGGCCTGATTTTTTTCAAAACATGTAAAACCTGGTCAATTATGGTATCTGCATGATGGAATTCTGAGGATTAAGAGAGTTAGAGCATAGAAGGTGCTTGATCCAGATCTAGGTAACTATTCAATAAGTGTTATCTCCTAAGAGGGATTCCTTCCAGTGTCCGAGAAACATGAATAGTAATTGTCAGAACTATGATCTGAATACAAGGTTCTCGTGAACCAACTAAAGCCTCTGACATGTATACTTAATTCAGGCAACTGCGGGGCAAAGCAGAACTGAGGTGGAAAGAAAGGGAAACACTGGCAGCCTTGTGTTTCAGGTGCTGCTCAAATGCTCATGTTAGACTCCAAACTTAGGAAAGTAAATTTAATTCTAAACTTGGCACTATGGTTGGAATGAGACACAAAATATGTTGCCGAGTCTCTTGGGCCCCATTGGGACAGGTCCCCTTAATTGCCATAATTCTCTTGCTCTGTGCACATGGGAGCCCAAGGGAGGAGCTAAGAGCGAGACTTGGCTCAGGCACCTAGGGAAGTGGAAAGAAAGAACTGGACCCTTATGTGGTTTTTTTTTTTTTTTTTTTTTTTTTTTTTGAGACAGTCTCACTCTGTTAGCCAGGCTGGAGTGCAGTGGCGTGATCTTGGCTCACTGCAACCTCTGCCTCCCGTGGACCGTTATTTTTTTTTTTTTTTTTTGAGACGGAGTTTCGCTCTTGTTACCCAGGCTGGAGTGCGATGGCGCGATCTCGGCTCACCGCAACCTCCGCCTCCTGGGTTCAGGCAATTCTCCTGCCTCAGCCTCCTGAGTAGCTGGGATTACAGGCACGTGCCACCATGCCCAGCTGATTTTTTGTAGTTTTAGTAGAGAAGGGGTTTCACCATGTTGACCAGGATGGTCTCGATCTCTTGACCTCGTGATCCACCCGCCTCGGCCTCCCAAAGTACTGGGATTACAGGAGTGAGCCACCGCGCCCGGCCGGACCCTTTCTTTTATCGCCGATGCCTCAGGCAGTCACTTAGTGTGAGAGCCAAGGTCTGCTTGGGCAGTGTCTTCCTTAGTAAGGATGGGGCAACCTCTCCGGAAAGAGGGCGGGTGTAGAATAGAAGAGAAAATGGCCCAGTAACAGTCATTGCTGCAGAACAGGGCACTGAACAGGTATGCAGAACTCCCATGAGCAATCAAGCAATTTATATTTTAGGAACAAGGTTAGATCCAGAAACTTGTCATATGTGATTCTGGAGATCTGGTACCTTTCCTACCAGTGCACAGCCCCCTCTCCCACCATATCTCAGCCTTTGTTCATTCAACAAATGCTGCTACTGCCCAAGCACTGTTCTAGGTGCTGAGGATGTGATGGTATTGCTGCTGTTGTGGCTGCTGCTGCTGTTTTCTGTTTTCTTTTGTTTTGTTTAAAATGTGAACACAGCTTATGGATCTTACATTTTAATGGGGAAGAAAGACAACAAGTAAACAAATATATAATAAAATGCTGGGCTGTGGTGTGAAAAAAATAAGCAGGGTAAAAAATAGAAAATATTTGGGGTTAGCTATTATAAACTGAGCTGGCAGAGAAGGGCTCTCTGATGGATGATAGCTGAGCAGAGAATGGTAAGAATGAGCAAGCAGCTATTTGGGGAAAGAGAATTTCTGGCAGAGGCAGAGAGAGGGAATGGCATGTGCAAAAGCCCTGAGGCACATACCTGTGTCTGGTCACAAAAGGGATAGAGCAAGGAAATGGGGTGGAGTCAGGGCAGGAGGGTACAAGAGGAAAGTGTAGGGGAGGAAGTCAAACGAGTAGCAGCAAGCAGAGCATGCAGGGTCTTGATGGCAGAGAAGCATGATTTGCATTCTGAAATGGGAAGTGTCACTTCTCATGCATGTTTTAGTAGGATTATTTCATCTAAGATGAAGGCCAAAAGGATTGGCTCCCAAGTGTTGCCCAAAGAACACTCTGTAAGTTTTCAAAAGGAAAAACCTAAGTGGAAGGTACCTTGCAAAGAAGAAGAGGTTGTATTAACATTCCTTCATATTTTAAATGAACATAATTCCTGCACTTATAGAGTCTGCTTTAAAGCACAGTATGATAACCATCTATCGATCCCTCTCTGCTGTGGGCTGGAGGAAAAGGGGGGGGGGTGTTGTGATGTAGAAAATTCAAAATAAGCAGGGATTCATTTAAAGAACATCTGAGAAAACCATTTGGAAGCAATGAATATAGAAATTAATTTGTGTTATGGCCAGGCAATGGAAAAAGGTGGCAAGAGCCCATGGGTTGCCCTGGAAAAGCCATCCTAGTATTTGAAACTTTCCAGAAATGGTCTCCAAAGTGAATAATCCACATGTGAGTAATGGGTGACAAACACAATAGCAAGACAGCATTTAAGATGGAAGAGACTCCAGAACTCATGAAGTGATTTTCAAATGAACCCAAATGCCTGTCAATGATAGACAGAATAAAGGAAATGTGGCACATATACACCATAGAATACTATGCAGCCATAAAAACGAATGACATCATGTCCTTTCCAGGGACATGGATGAAGCTGGAAACCATCATTCTCAGCTAACTAACACAGTAACAGAGAACCATACACCGCATGTCCTCACTCATAAGTGGGAGTTGAACAATGAGAACACATGGACACAGGGAGAGGAGCATCATGTACTGGGGCCTGTTGAGGGGATGGGAGAAAAGGGAGGGAGAGTATTAGGACAAATATCTAATGCATGTGGAGCTTAAAACTTAAATGATGGATTGATAGGTGCAGCAAACCACATGGCACATGTATATCTATGTAACAAACCTGCACGTTCAGCACATGTATCCCAGAACTTTAAAATTAAAAAAAAAAAAGAAAAGAAGTTAGCTTGAGCTTCCTCAAATAAGCAAGAGTATAAAAAGCTATCAATATGATGATCTTAGGGAGACAAACACAGCAGTGCTTCAGGCTTTCCTTCCCCATCACTGTACCTGTTACAAAAGCATATTCTCTGGGTTGTTGATATAAAATAGCTTTGTCTTTAACATCTCAGAATCTTGTCTCCTACTACATCCTTGATATGAGAATCCCTGGCATTGTGACATCCTTAGCCTTTTGAATTTCTGAGCCACTAATATGTGTAATTCCCAAACATGGGCACTACCATAATAATTCCCAACCCTGAAAGCTGGGCACTGCTGCATCTAGCTTTGGTCAGCAGTCTACAGAGTTCAGACTCTGGAATCAGATTTCCCAGGCATTGAATCCTGCCTTCCTATTTGCTTATTGGGCTTGGATGTCCCTAGATTTCCACATTTGTAAAATAAGGGGTAATAATATGGTACTCATGAGGCATTAATGTAAACACACACACACACACACACACACACACACACACACACACACACAATAGTGCAGAATCAAAGAGCTCCTCAGTCAATGTTATTAGTATTACTAGCAATATTGGTGCATAGTTTTCTTATTTTTCTTTCTTCCTTCTTTCCCTTTCTTCTTCCTCTTAAGAATTCTTTTTTCTTGTTTCCTTTTTTTTCATCATCATTACTTTTAATGGCAAAAACTGCAATTACCTTTGCACCAACCTAATATTATCATAATATTCTGAGAATAGGCTGTAGACTCATGTGATTTTGGTAAATAATGTGGCATGGTGGTGAGTGGGATGCAGGCTGTCAATGTCAGTACTGTACAAGACTGAGCACCCCTTCCTACAACCCCTGTCTTAAAAAGCAGGTAGGTGGAGAAAGGGGCAATAGGGAGGGTATTGTGAACAAAGGAGAAAAGGTGGGGAAGATGGGAAGATAAGTGGGTAAAGAAGAGCCCCAGAGAATCCTCGGGGTGACATGACCACAGTGTAAAGAGGATGAACAGGAAATTATCTAATTGAGCGCTTCACCCTCTTAGGATGGGGAGAACATATCCTCAATCATAATCACTACTGTGGTTGATAACACCAAATGTAACTCTGTGTTTTGGGAAGGCCTGCTTTTGTATGAATGAAATTCTTGTAGGCCGCTGGAAAGGATAGGAAGATGTAAAAATGGAGTGGAAAAGGAGACCTAGAGAGAAACAGAAGCCTTTAGGGAAATGAGATGAGCACATATTGATGCAATGTTAGCAAATAGGCTGTCTGCAAAGCCGATTAAAAAGAGCGTAACTCACTTGAGGAAAGTCAGAAAAGGCTGTCCCTGTGGGGAGCAGCCATGTCATCTTCCCCATGACAACTTACCATCTGGCTGGCTGGCAGTTTTGCTTCAAGTGCTAGATGGCATTGAGAAGAAAGAAAATCCTTAATTTTTCCTTTTCAGGTGATTGCAGGAACTACAGAGAGAGGTTTTCATCTGGAACCCAGAAAGGAAAAAGTTGAGCCATTACCTGGAACTAAAGAAATGAGCTAACCGTCTGAGGAGGGTTAGGGGCATGGACAATGAACTTGGAGTCTGACTCCTGATCCCACTGAGCCGTCAGTCTCAGGACTTAAAGCCTGTACTCTGACCCACAACAGAAAGAGTTTCAGTTCTACCCCATCTCACTATGTATATTCAGGCAATTTACTTATCCCCTCACAGACTTAGTTTCCTAATCTGCAAAATGGGTGACAGAAGAATTATCAGGTTAACGGTGTCCATTGGAAGTCACTCAAGCACAAAGAGATGAAGGGACTGGGAACGCGGGAAAAAGCTGTGTCTTTGCTTTCCTTGCATCCGCCCACTGCTTCATCCAGAGCTTTTCTCTTTCCTGTGTGGATTACATCTCTGTAACCCAGGTGCTATTAGGTCTGAACAAAGGACTTTAAAACCAAGATGGGAAACCCGCTGGCTTTGGCAGTCTCTAGGGTTGCTTCTACTTATTTTCTGTTTCTGTTTTTTATGAAGTCATATGAGAGAATGTTGTGCTGAAGACATGACAGGAAAGGGGCCCAGATAGAAATTAATCTAAAAAAAATGAGTGTGCCAAGAACAGGTTTTGGGGGAGGGAACCCTCAGGTCTTGCTTAGAAGGTGGTAGTGGAAAATTCCACACCTCACTGGAAGGGGCTGGTTCCTCTTGCTTCCTTCACATTGGTCTCCTCAAATGTAAAACCGATCCTTCCCACCTCGGAATTGGGCCAAATCTAGTTTGAAGCATCCATTTCTTGTGAAGAGTCTGTTCTGTGGTGTGTAATTTAATTTGAAATGTATTACCAAAGACAGCATAATAAAAATAGGTGCTGCTGGTTGCCCTAATTGGGATACACATTACAGGAAGTGGTTCACAGGGTTTAATCAAACGGCCGGTTACAGGAACGGTTACTGCAAGCATCCAGCTGTCTTTATCTACAATTGACCCCAAAGGTTCAGACATTAGCATGTTTTCATAAATGGGTTTACATTGATAAAATTGCTGCTATTCAAAATATGTAGATTGGCTAGAACTATTGCAAATGTTATAGAAACTCTTCTGCGTTTCCATAAGGGAAAATAATCCAGGGAACTCAGTAGTCTATATTGTTCACAGTGGTAGCAAAGTTTGATTCTGAAATTGTTCTTTGTCTAGCAACTGATTCTGAGATTGCTGGATTCATCTTCAAAGATTAATGGAGGTTCATACCTGTAATCTCAGCACTTTGGGAGGCTGAGGCGGGCGGATCACCTGAGGTCAGTAAGTTGATACAAGTCTGGCCAACGTGGTGAAACCCCATCTCCACTAAAAACACAAAAATTAGCTGGGTGTGGTGGCGGGTGCCTGTAATCCTAGCTACTTGGGAGCCCAAGGCATGAAAATCACTTGAACTTGGGAGATGGAGCTTGCAGTGAGCCGAGATTGTGCCACTGCACTCTGGGCAACAGAGTGAAACTCTGTCTCAAAACAAAACAAAACAAAACAAAATCAACAGAATCCCTGCTTCCAGAACACTGTTACTTTTGCTTTATGCAAAGACATGGTCAGGATAATTAAGAGGGCAAAGATTTGTGATTTATCCAGTTTATAAAGTAGATTGTATGTCTTTTTTTAAATTCTGTTGCTAATAAACTCTTATATGAATGGCAAACTTTGTTTTGCATCCTGCTTCTGATAGAACCTGGGAACAAAGTCTTAGAGGCAGAAACTTATACCTTTCCCACTTAGTATATGGTGCATGCAACCATCAGCAGGACCACTCTAGACCTAGTGAGTTAACAAATGTGTTCTAATAGGACCCCAGGCAATTCATAGCCAAGTTAAAGTTTGAGGAGTTCTGTTGCAGACTTCAACGAACTAACTCTAGATATTGTTATCTATCTAATGATCTAATAATCATGAAACACATGATTGGCTTACACTAATTTGCAACAGACAGCCAGAAGAAGAACTTCCAAGGATTTTATGTTGTGAGCCTTCTGAAAGGAACTTGGAAGGAGGGTAAAAGAAAATCAGGAAAGATAATAAAGCTTAGCAGGGGTTGCCAACTCAGGTAACTACACAGACAAGGCCAGTCAGGAAAACAAAGTTTGAATGATGGCAACTGTGGCAACTGGAGAATTCATGCCTCTTTCATAAACAGCTACCATTACTCACCTCTGGATTGGTGCCACACAGAATGTGGGCCTAGTGATGCCTGAACTTATGATTTTGTTTCAGAAGCCCAGAATATACATTTTAATGAAAAATTCTTTGACTTTTATTCAGTGAGGCCCAGTAGATGAAGTCTAATTCTATTATCTAAAAAAAACTGAACCAACTCAGTCACCAAGTCCTTCAAAGGGCCCATAGCAAGTCACTTCTTTCTGTATGTCTATTTGTATATTCTTTTCACGGGTTATTATTAGAGAACATGTAATTTTCCAGATTCATTAGAATAAGAATGATGTTCCTGGGAGACCTGAGTCAAAGACTCTGAGCCTGCACTGCTGATTTCAACTGGAGATGATACTCTTGGAAAGCCAGTGATCTGCAGCTTGCCAATGGGGTTTCAGTTTTTTGACAGGATATCTGAGAGTTTGAAGATCACACGACTTCATTGCTATCTGAACAGGTAGCTACTATAAGCTTTGCAGGTTGGCAATATACAATTGAGTTCAGGGTTAGTGTGTTTGATTAGTAGAGTTTTATTTCTCTGGGGAGACACAGGACATTGGGTGGTAGAAGCTCTTAGAACTCCCAGGTAAATGCAGTGAGCTGCTTGCCTGTCAATATGCCTGACACTTGAGTAATTTTCAATGCATTGTCTAAAGACTACCAGCAGTAGAATTTCTTTATTTTGTAAAGTGCAGAATCACAGGTCTGAATACAAATTTACTAAATAAAAATCCTTGGATTAAATTTAAGAAAGAGCATTTTAATAGACACCCCAGATGATTGTTACGTATGTTAGAATTGCTGAGCTGCAGCATTTCCACGAGGTGATGTTTGGCAGCAGCCAATTGATCACTATTTCTACCAAGAACAGAATGAAAAGAAATGGACTTTCTCTGTTGCAAGAATTAGAGTGTGATGGAAGTGACAATAGTATTAGGGTGTTCTTATGATGTCATGATATTATGGAGCCAACTCCCCTGATTTATATCAGGTATATCTGGGCTATAAGCCAGTTCCTTAGGGGAAAGGAATGTTCTGACTTGTATTTTCCTATTTCTGTGGTGTAGATACTCCTGCCACAGTCAATTTCATGATATTTCTGAACACAAAGTTGGGAAGGGATGGGCAGAATGGGCTCTCAAGAGCCTGTGCCCGCTGGTTCCAGCTCATCACAGAGGAGGCCCTCACATTGCAGACCCAGAAATAAATTTAAGTTCAGGGAACAATGGCAATGTTACAAAAAGAAATATTTTTAACCAGCTAGAAATTTACATCAAATCCCAATGTTGTGTTTCAGATGGCTTGGCTGAACTAGGCAGAAACTTCCTTTACTTAAATGAAATTAGTTTATAAATCTGGGATGGACTTCTCAAAACTGACTGTCTGACTCTCCTGTGGATCACGTTAAAATGCAACTTCTGGTTCAGTAGGCTCTGAGGAGTGACTTGAGATCTGGTGTTCTAAGAAGCTCCCAGGTGAGGCTGATGATGTTGGTCCATGGTCCGTATTTGGAGGCCCTCAGCCTACAGTCAAAGTGACTCATTGTGCCTTTTCCCTGGAATCCTAACCAAATCCTCAAAAGTTATGATTCCAAAGGTCTAAAAAACTGTATCCTCTCTAATTAGCTTGGGAGGAAGCAGAAACAGAAACAGAAACACTAGAAAAATTGTCCTGGCATTTGGCTGATCAGTTTAACAGTGTTCTTCCCCAGGGATGTAGTAACTGGAATGGGAGTAAAGACTTTAGCATAGAGACCAAAATAAAGGGTGATTCCCTGCCTTTGCAAGTGACGAAAATGAGGATCATGAACAAAACCTGACTGTGAAATCTGCTTTACTAGAGATGATTATAGACATGATAGATGATTTACTAGAGATGATTATGGACGTGATAAATCAATTGCCCATCACAGACATGATAAATCAATTGCCTGTAACTGCCACATGGGACATGGGAGTTCTGGGAACATCCACTGAAATCAGGAGTTCTGCCTGATGTCAGTCCTTAGATGTACCACTTTCAAGCTCCTAAAACATTCTGAAGAGTTTTGAAGAGTTGACAGCCAAGAAAACCAAAGTTGTTTGTGACATAGCAAATATCTCCTCTTTCTGTCTGAGCAATATAGTGTTTTTGAGTGTTTAGGGGTAATGCTAAGCATTGTGCTAAATGTTTCATTTTCTTTTCCTCCAAATTCTTCACCAATTGTGAGGAGTGAGTATTATTGTCCCCATTCTCAAATGAGAAATTGAGTCTCAGTGAGATGATATAATATGCCTAACACCAAGGTGCAAGTGACAGAGCCAGAATTCCAATCCAAGTCTGCTTCTAAATATTTTGTGTATTCATTTTTGCTGCTTCTTATATATAAAGCTTTTGAGAGTATGGATTATGGCTTCTCTCTTTTCTTTATTTCACCATTGACTACCCAGGTATGGGTATGTGTGTGTGTGTGTGTGTGTGTGTGTGCATGCATGTGTGTGCAGAAGCATGTGTATGCATGTGTTTATATGTACAAAAAAATGTATACTCAACTTTATTTATTGGGCTCTCAGAGAATAACTTTGCCAATGGAAATAAGAGTTTTAAATCCACATTACATACATATTTATATGTTCATATGGGTCAATATGATGTGAATAATCCCAATATGCTTTTATAATTTTTTCATATAATTTTCAATATGCAACTGTTGGAATCTATTAATGATGCACAAGAAAATGTATATGTGGGATAGTATCAGAATGCATCTGGACCCCTCAGAGAGATATCAACAAACCCAACAGACGAATGGATCTGGAGATGTTTTGCACATTGCAATTGGCACAGGACTAAAGGACATTTAAATACTTGACAAGTGTCTTGACTCAGTGGCAAGTTTGAGTCAAGGTAGGTATAAGAAGCTCTTCTCAGACTCCAGGAGTGTGAGTTCAGTCAGTTAAAATCAGGATGACTTTCTATTCCCCCAAAGGAAGTCAGCTTGACTCCCTGGAGACCTCAAACTCAAGGACACTGAGGAAAGGGTGTCAGATTCCCCATGCTTTAAAGGGAGCATCTCAGCTCTATCATCACCAGCAGTCTTCCTGATAACCTTTCAGCCCCTTCAAGGACATGGCACTGATATTAAAAGTTGTGGGCTGCAACTACCTAAAAAAGGATTTCCCTACCTCTTCTGCTTGGTGTGGGGTAAAAAGCATGTGGGTTTTTGTCTTACTTAAAAATATTTATTTATTCAATTTTAGTTGCAAAAATTATATACATTTATGGTGTGCAACATGTTTTGAGATATATATATATATACATTTTGAAATGATTAAATCAAGCTAATTAACATATCCATCACCTCATATATGGAGAAAATTTAAGATCTACTCTCAGCAATTTTCAAGTGTTCAATACATTATTATTAATTAAGTCACCATGCTGTATGATAGATGTCTAGAAGTTATTCATCTTGTCTAACTGAAGCTTTATACCCTTTCATCAACATCTCCCCACATTCCTCTCCTCATCCCCTGCCCATGGTAATCACTATTCTATTCTCTGCTTTTATGAGTTCAATTGTTTTAGATTTCACAAATAAGTGAGATCATGCAGTATGCCCTTTCTGCAATTGCCTTATTTCGCTCAGCATAATGTTCTCCAGGTTCATCCATGTTGTCACAAATAACAGGATTTTCTTCTTATTTTACGGCTGAATAGTATTCCCATTGCGTTATAAAGGACTTTTCTTTTTTAATCCATACATCCACTGATGGACACCTAGGCTAATTCCGTACCTTGGCTATTGTGAATAATGTTTCAATGAACATAGGGGTGCAAATATCTTCTCAACATGCTAATTGCATTTCCTGTGGATATAGACCCAGAAGTGGGATTTCTAACCGATCTATTTTTAATTTTTTGACGAACTTCTGTATTGTTTCGAAAAATGGCCATAATCATTGATAATTCCATTAATAGTGTACAGGGGCTGGTTCACTTTTCTCCACATTCTCAGCAACACGTGTTATCTTTTGTCCTTTTGATAATGGCCATTCTAACAACTGAGGTAATATCTCATTGAAATTTTGATTTGCATTTCCCTGATGATTAGTAATGTTGATCACCTTTTCATATGCCTGTTTGGCCATTTGTATATCTTCTTTTGAGAAATTATTTAGTCATTTGCACATTTCTAAATCAGGTTATATGGGTTTTTTGCTAAGAAGTTGTTTGGGTTGGTACATGCTTTTTGAAAGGAGAGTCAGTTCTAGCTATATCGATCTCTAAGTTGGATAATATGGCAGACACTGTTGGTGTTGGTTCAGTTACCCTTCCTCTCCACTCCCTCCCTCCCTTTCTGTCTCTTTCTTCCTCTCTTCCTTCCTTCCTGACAAAATCATCCTCCAGTAATGGAGAAAATGCTATGTACTCACTTTTCCATCATCCCTTACAGCTGCAGATGGCCATGTGACCCATTTTGCCAAATTAGATTTAAGGAGAAATCTGTTAGGGGGCCCTGGGTAAATTTTGTTATGATGGAAAGGAATCTTGCAGCAAGAGAAGCCTTTGCATCCTTTTATTTGGCCTGTGGTCTTAGCTATGTAAACAAGTAATGTCTGGAGCTGCTGGAGCTGTCTTACAACCATGAGACTCAAGGCTTTTAAACTAAAAGCCAGTATGCCAAGAAAGGATGCATGGAAGCCTGGATAGAGCCAGGGTCTTTGGTGTCATCATTAAGCTGCTGATTCAGCCCTGAGACCAAGACTTTCAGACTCTTTGTTATGGGGGATAACTAGAAATGATTTTTGTTTAAGCCATTGTTAGGTATGATTACCTGTGGTTTAAAGCACCCTCAGTGATACATAAGTTATGTAATCTCTCCGAGCCTAAACTTCCTTATCTAAAGAGTGAGGCTAACATTACCCAGGAGAGTTACCGGTAATTAAAGAATTTGGTCTACATGGGATCACCTGACGTAATGTGCCTGCTCAGTGCAGGTATTCAGTACATTTTAGCTAAATGTGAAGAAAAATTCATACTGTTAAGCAGTTCTTTTGGCTGATA
Organism: Cebus imitator; assembly: GCF_001604975.1. Taxonomy (NCBI): domain Eukaryota; kingdom Metazoa; phylum Chordata; class Mammalia; order Primates; family Cebidae; genus Cebus; species Cebus imitator. The sequence continues at coordinate 3,642,005 of NW_016107383.1, read as the reverse complement.
CGAATATTGTTACCGCTACTTGATGAACCTTCTGATATAGAGCATGAACAGATAGTACAATGATTTTTTCCTTTATGCTGCTTTATATTATTACTTTATGTATAATCATCACGTGTATAGCAATACAGCTAGTGCTCGACTTACGACCACGATTGGGACTGGCAGACTGGTCATAGCACAATTTGGTGGTAAGTTGAGTAGGCTATATGTACAGTTGAAATGGTGCACGCGGAGATGGTAGTGCTGTTGGAAGCTGGTCTGCACTGTCGTACGCCCAGCTGGGCAACTTTCGCGCTGCCAGACGCGGAGCAGTTGTGGCTAGCGATTGTGGCCGTAAAGTCGGATGGTCGTAAGTTGCATAGGTCGTAAGTCGATCAATACCTGTATGCATACCTACATTTAAGTATTTTTTTTTCCCAACCATCCTTTTCAGTGCTTTGTTAGGGAACTATTTTCCCCTTCTCTGAGAAGGCAGGTTTATCACAATAGAGTTTAAAGGCTCAGAAAATAGTCTGTTTACTTATGTTGTCTATTCATTTAAAAGATCTCTTTACATCTATTTAGGTTGTTTAAGCCTTATGATATCAGATTTTCCTGGTAACATTTGCCAAGTTTTTATTAGCTTCTGCAGGCCACACACTTTACCAGGCCTTAGACAGGATATTCATTGCTCTAATATGAAAATATTGTGAAACCCATTTTCCTCCCTGATGGGGAAACAAGCTTGCTGGCAAAGCTACCTTCTTCTGTCCCTTTAGAAGTGGCTGCTCTAACAGACTCTTGGGTAGTGCTGAATTCAGCGTTATTTTTCTGCTTCTTAGAAAGCAATCAACTTGTCTGTGAAAATCATTTTCCATTGTCAGGCCAACAATGGCCCTTACAGTCTCCTCTCTGTCTTGAGTGGAATTCAAAAGTCTTTGGTCTCTTCCAATTCCAAAGGGGAAGAAAGAGCTGAGGCTCTGCTACTGAAGTGCCTAAGTAAAGTACTCCTGTGCCTGCCTTCCTTTTCCACAAAGTGTACAAAATGGCCCTCCCTCACTGGGAAATTGTCAAGAGGGGCAGAATTGACAACTTCTTATATAATATTTTCCTCTTATCTATTTTTTGCAGTACACTACACTTCAAGATGCAGAGACCTACTACTTTGGTAAAAGTGGCAGTGGCAGCTGGTTTGACATCAGTTGGTGCTGAACTGACAGGCTACTGGGGAAGGGAGCTGGCACACACATCCACACTGGTCACACAGGCTGAGGTCATTTGATTGTGACATCTCACTGAATTCAGATCCAAAATATTGCTCAAAATACAGCTTTCATAAGTCTTGTTAACTCCTGGAGGCAGAGATTCAATACTTTTTAGAACATTCTGGAACATACCTAGTCAAGCAAGCCACTGTTTCAAGAATGAAACATAGTACCTACGAGCATAGATTGTACAATAAAAGTGACCTGTATTTGAATCTTGCTTCTGTCACCTACTAGTTACATGTCCTGAAGGCAAATTATTTAACCTCAGTTTCCTCATTTGTAAACAAGGATTTTAATAAAACCTGCCTGTATACCAAAATCCCCAAGTATACCAAAATCTGCATGTACTCAAGTCCTAAAGTGGGCCCTGCAGATACATGGTTTTCCTATCCTGTGAATGCTCTATTTTTGATCTGTGTTTTGTTAAAAGAAATCCACATGTAAGTGGATCTGTATAGTTTATACCTGCATTGTTCAAGGGTGAGCTGTATATTATTTAAAAAAAATACTTTATATTATCCTATGGATCACTGATTCATACAACAAATATTTATTGAGTGCCTGTTATGTGCCAAGTATTGTTCTTGTGCCAGGAAACATTCTCTTTTTGCTAATGTTCAAAATGCTTCATCCACCTTGAAGGGCACATGGCTTACAACCCCCATCCCAGTCAGCTGTGATCTCTATGCAGGTGCTGTTTAATCAGCAATTTCTCTTAGAAAGCACTGCCCCACCTGAAGAAGGCAGTCCACCCCCGAGCTGGAAGTCAGACCTCTCCTCACCCAGATTTTGTGCTCTGTTACCAAACCTGGTCTGTGAGAGCATTTCAATCCCTGCAAGAGTCCTTGGAGCACAGGTCTTCCTGAATTTACAGCTAACGAGCCTCACGTAGTGAAAGGCTAAAGCATTGCTTTGATTTGCTAGCTGCCTTTGGATCCACTGATGGTGAAAAGGCTTGAGTTTGCCTGGTGGCTTCTGAGCAAGTATGTAACCAGAGACAAGGAAAATAGATGAAAGTGCAAAGGATATCTGAGGGTGGGAAATATAAAGGAAAATGATGTTAGCACCATTCTCAGATAATATGCTCTTTTTCTTTTTCATGACCTGGTTAGAAAGACCTTTAAAACCCTGAAGAAGCAGAAAATAAGATGAAGGGTTCTGTGAGAAAAGACTCCAAGAAAAAAAAAAAAGCAAGATGCTGTTCATATGTTCCAGGAAGCTATGATTCTTAAGTAGTGTTGGTCATCTAGCCATAGTAGAAGGGTACATGTGGTGGTGGCAGTGGTGTGGACAGGAGTACCTAACATTTACCAGGCGCTTGCTATGAATTGGGTCCATGCTAAGTCTGTGCAAATAGGATGATCATTTTTTGTTTGTATTTTAGGGCAAGTGTCTTGCTGATTGGTTGGAGGAATTCAAGGTCTGAAGAGTCTAACACTTCCAGAGACATTGAGATTTTAATATTACTCATCTGTCAGTGTTATAACCATGTTTTTGACTTGTGTAATAAGCATATTGGTTAAAAACGAGGACTCTTTATTTTTTGTAGAGACAGGGGTCTCACTTATATTGGCCAGGTTGGTCCTGAACTCATGGGCTCAAATAATCCTCCCACCTCAGCCTCCTTGGGATTACAGACAGGTGTGAGCTGCTGCACCTGGATACTTGGGAGGCTGAAGTGGGAGGATCGCTTGAGCCTGGGAGATTGAGGCTTTAGTGAGCCATGATTGTGCCACTGTACTCCAATCTGGTGGGTGACAGAGCAAGACTTTTTCTCAAAAAAAAAGAAAAAGCACTAGAACTCTGGAGCCAGACTGATGGAGATTTGAAGCCAGTTTGTTACTTTCTAGCTGTGTAGTCTTGGGCAAGTGATTTAACCTCTCTGAGTTTATGTTTTCTGGTTTGTAAAATGGAAAGAATACTATAGTTTTTATTTTAGGAAGTTGTATGGATTAAATGAGTTACCACATTTAGAACAGGGTCTGGCAGAAAAAAAAATCTGCCATCTTTGTTGATTCTCTATAACTTTTCTAAGGAAAAATGTGTACCTTGCTTTCAATCTTCACCCATTTTTCTAACATGTGCTTAAGGTTCCTGATCTGTAAAAAGGGAATTATATATATATATATATTTTTTTTCTTTTTTTTTTTTGAGACGGAGTCTTGCTCTGTAGCCAGGTGCCAGGCTGGAGTGCAGTGGCACGATCTCGGCTCACTGCAACCTCCACTTCTGGGTTCAAGCAATTCTCCTGCCTCAGCCTCCTGAGTAGCTGGGACTGCAGAAACATGCCACCGTGCCCAGCTAATTTTTATATTTTAGCAGAGATGGAGTTTCACTATGTTGGCCAGGATGGTCTGGACCTCTTGACCTCCTGATCTGCCCACTTCGGCCTCCCAAAGTGCTGGGATTACAGGTGTGAGCCACCGCACCCAGCCTAAAAGGGAATTTAATATCTATCTCATATGATTGTTTTCATGATTTAGTGATGTACTATATATTACTACCTCTTCATAACAGGCTGTCGGTCAGTAAGTTTGAACTGTTCTTGGTATTGCAGTATAGAAGCTTATCCAAAGACTTTGCTTTATCTTTAATTTATGGGTGCCACAATGAAAGCATTCATATATAAATTTAATCATTAACATATAATTATTTTGACTTCAAAAATATTATTTCCTGCATCAAGTGTTGTTTTTTTAAAAAAGTAGTAACTGCTTGAGGCAATGTACAAAGTAAAAAGATTGTTTCCTAATCTGTGGGAACTTGCAAACTACAATGAATTCTGTCTGATTCAAGCAAGCTCAACCACTATAATGGATATCTGTGAGTGTCATAGCGCTGTACTGGGTGGGGAAAGAGGGAGGATTAATCCCATTCCCAGGAGCTTTTCATTTACTTGGGCAGACGAAGCTTCACACACATGAAACTAAAACATTATAACAGAAGGCAGATGTGATCAATCCATGAGCCCTCAGAGTTCAGGAATGACAGAAATCAGTGTGGAAAGATCTCAGGGGCAGCAGTGGGCTTTGAGATGAACCTTGAAGGATGGTTCAGGATTTAACCAGGAAGAAGAAAGCAGGGACAGTAGGGTATCCAAGCTGAAGAAGAGGCCATGCCAAGGCTGGCTTTGCCCACACATGTGATTGAGGTGGTGAGAGGTAAAGCATCCCAAAAGGCAACTATCGCAGTTTCCCTGGGTGTGTCCAAGGGAGATGCACATTTGGGAAACAGATTTGAAATAACAACTGACAGAAATTGGAGATGGCTAGGACAAAGATGACAGAATGAAACAGGATCAAAATAGCTCCGGGCAGGGCAGGGAGTCAGCTTTGCCGAGAGAGAAAATGGCAATGGTGATGCCATTTTCTGAGTTGTTGAAATTCCTCTGCTTTGCTGAAAGCACTTGGAGAAAGTGCTGGCTTATGGGGTGAGTGAAATGATTATGAATTTATTTTTTAAATCTTTAATTTTTATCCAAGTAGGGATGGTATCTGACACCTACATATCCCCTTCTCTTTTCACGGAGGCACAATGCTAACTCCTTATCTCATTTCATCCTTGCAAATGATGGAGTTGTTTGCTAGGTAAGTAAGGCATTGGTAGATTTTTAAAGTATTTGGCTCTTGTAAATATAAATGTTCCTCAGAGCTGTTTAAAAATAAAACTCTTGTGAGAACATACTATTTGTCCCTTTTATAGAAAAGAAAATCAAGTCATAAGCAACTCGAAAATGCTGTTCAAAGGAACAGCTGGTAAGCAGCAGAGCTGGGATTCAAGCAGTTTGTCTCCAGGGTCCACATTCTCACCCTCTATTCAGGAATCAGCCGTGGGAGAGGGTGAGAACGTGCTAAGATGGTATTGCCCTACACCATCTGAAAGAAAAAGACCCTTCTCCTACTGACTCCTCTCTCTCTCCCCTACAAATACAGAAAGAATTGTAAACAAGCAAGAAAGGACACAAGACTGGTACATAACACTTGTTACAAAATCCTTTAAAGGTCAAGGAAAAATAATTCTCCAAACAGAGGCCAGTAGCCTTAGGAAACACCGCAAACTCTTTGATCTTACTATGCCAATGGCTACGACATTGCAAGGATTGGTAAGAACTAGCCACATGTAGGAATATCCATCAAGACAGTCATTGTAGGAGAAAAACATGCTACTATTTAATTCAAATTCTGCTTCTGAGACTGTTCGATGCTTTAGTTATTTCTCACCTGGACTATTGTTGGTACCTTGGCAAGCCCTTTCTATTCATCTGTCATGCTTTACTGTCTATTCAAAACACAGAAACACATTTATTTTTTCCCCACCAGCTGTAAGTCTCAAATCACTCTTTACTGAGGCAATTATGCCAGTTTTCTATTTCATCAGAGAATTCAATTTAAAATTTTAGTGCCAGTGGTTAAAATACTTACTTCATACATAACTCGAAGTTTGTATGGATTTAATTCACATTTATGTTTCTGTTCACACTTTGCATCCTTTAATTGATTTATTTGTTGGCTATGCCATCTGTAGATTTTAAGTACTGAGCTTTTGCAAATGACTTTTTCCCCCTTTCTCAAAGCTGTTTTGAAAATTATCTCCCTCACCTTATTGCAATTAAAGCTGGGCTACAGTCTCATCTTCCAGAGTTGAACATTTTTATAGCATTACCTTCTTGTATCTTTATCATAAGTTAGATTGTACAGGTCTGGGCATATACAATAACTTTTAAACCATGTAGAGACTCTCATTGTGTGGTATGCAATGGGAAGGAGCCCTCTAATGAGCTCTGTGGTCTGCTCTAGAGCGCCATGAAAATCTAAATATCAGTGGAGTAAAAGCACTTCATTATTTTTTGGGGTTGGTTGATGGATGTCCAATTTGTGAATGTGGAGAAAGCCTCTGATCATCCTAGAATTTCATGTATGAAGAGCTCTCTTATAGCTAATATTCCATAACCTTTGAGCAAAGGTTTCCAGCCTGGTATGGTCAGCTCCTAGCCTGGTTGCCTGGAGTCTGTAGGTGATCAGTAAATGCCTGATAGATGAGTAAATTACAAACACTAATTAGGTTAGTTCTATTAGCAGTCTAAAACAAGATGTGGCTGGCCATGTTTAGCATGGAACAGAGAACAAAGAGAAATGTAGTCTTCCTTTTGACTTCACTCTACCTCTGCAATGTCTTCAAAGTGTTATGACCTTCAAGGCTGGGAGCACATGCAATGAGCCCCTTCTTTCTCTTTGCTTATAAGAGTTGCCGGCTGGCTGGGTGCGATGGCTTATGCCTGTAATCCCAGCACTTTGGGAGGCTGAGGTGGGTGGATCATTTGAAGTCAGGAGTTCAAGACCAGCCTGGCTAACATGGTGAAAACTCATCTCTACTAACAATACAAAAATTACCTGGGCGTGGTGGCAGATGCTTGTAATCCCAACTACTTGGGTGGCTGAGGCAGGAGAATCACTTGAACCCAGGAGGTGGAGGTTGCAGTGAGCCAAGACCGTGCCATTGCACTCCAGCCTGGGTGATAGAGTGAGACTCACTCCGTCTCAAAAAAACAAAAAACAAAAAACAAAGGGTTGCCAGCTGTATAGCATTCTCTCTCGTATGTTGTCATTAGTGGTGTGATTATGGATGACAAGGGTGAGAGGGTCTTTTGCCTCTGATACCCAAGAGTATAAGATTAGTTGTGTATAGGTTTTACACTTCTGCCCTCAAGAAGTTTTTTGCTCCAGATATTTAACTATTATTTGAAAATACAATCCTTCAAGATTCTTTCCGTGCCTATAAATTTATATAGAGCTATGGTTTCTACATTGGCTACACAGTGGAATCAACTGGGAAGCTTAAAGCACATTGATATCTGGATCTCACCTTAGAATTCTCATTTAATTGGGCTGGTGTGTGGTTTTGGCCTAGGGAATTTTAACATTTTTCCAGTTTATTCTAATGTGCAGACCAGGTTGAGAACTGCTGATGTAGAATATTCTTGTTAAATACCCGAAAGGCCAGAACTCTAAATATGGCATAATGCATTTTATTTTATATCTGCCATGTTTTGAAGAATTTTTCATATTAAAATACTCGACAATTCTCACTAAACTGTTTAGAACAAGATTTTTCAAATTAGCAGTGACAGATCACCTGGAAAACTTGTTAAATATGCTGAGTTTTAGATTCCCCACCTTAGAAATTCTGTCTCAGTACATTTGTGCTAAATACAAAAACCTTTATTTTTAAACACACATCCGAAGAATTTCTGTAGACATAAAATCTGGAAGTACTGCCTCAAAAGACATCTGAAAGCATTAAAACAGCTTTAGGCAATTGTAACAAAGAGCATGCCACTTGGTAGTCTTGTGGTTCAGTGTCATAGAAGAATGATAAAGATCTCAAAACAGAGAAAATAGAGGTTTACTCTTTGTTTGTAAATTTTCTAGCAGTTTTTAGAATGCAAATTCATAACGGCAACAGTAAGAATTTTTGAAAAAATGTATTAATTCCTTGCATCAGTGTACAATTTCTACTTTATGAAAAAGATAAACTAAAAAAAATTAAATGACTCTAATAACTTTAATTCTTTATTTAAAAAAAATGAAGTAATTCAAGACTGCTATCGTGTTTCAACACACCCAGAATATCTTTAAATATAGGCTTAAAATTAGTCCTTGATGAATGTTTCAAAGCATTAGACAAAAATTTAAGGCATCTAGTTTTGTTGAACAAATTTAAGAACATTGAGGATAACAGATTCTTTGAAGCTTTAGGACAAGTACACATTTTAGTTTAAAGCTGAAAAACTCTTCTATCTAGCTTAAACTTCAGTGGGAATTTAGGGAAAGAAAATGAATTACTCAAGCTGAAACTACATCAAAATGTCAAGTTAACACATTTTGGCTTGTAACGGTGCCAAGGGATCTAATGCCTGAATAATCAGGGCTGTAGCTTTCTAAATCATTTTAAAGATAATGTCCTTACCAGGATGCTGAATCTTTCATTTTATTTTTTCTTAACTGTTTCCTCTCTATGCTTTTACCCAGGCTAACCAGGACCTGACAAGATCACATAGCAATTAATTGAAACAGCTGCCAAGAAACAGCTGCAAATAAAAATGTAAGTACAGAAGTTCACAAATTCAGAAAAAAAAATTAAGACTAGTAATTCCCATGATAGTCAATGATGCATTTGATTTTCTGTAAACTTTTCTTGATCTTTTGAAGGTTGGATAACTAATTATGTCTGAGATAGTATTAAAACCAAGAAAGAACAATAGCGGGCTGTGGTTGCCATTGTTTATGGATTTTTTTTTTTTTGCAAATTTTCCTGGTTGCCCCCCTTTTTCAAATATTTGTTCCTTGCACAGTACACTCTTCCATAACTCCCATGCCACAGAAATGGGCTTATAACATGGATTAGTCTAATCATAGTACCAATTTATATCATCATTGGTCCATGGGTTGGTTATATTACTCAAACTTTTTATAGTCTATTCTAGAAGCAACCTAGCTCTGGGCTCAGGATACAGCAAAGGTGTAAGGACAGTGGAAAGCCATTTTCCTCACCATTTGGAAAAAGCCGATCTGCAATGAGAGAGAATGGAACAAACACAAACGGGCTAAAATTAGGGGTGGATGTAGAATCTTGAGGGCACTGAAACTTGATTCCAATTCCTGAAACCCTGCTTCCTGCCTTTTTCTTTTATTCTGTGGGCTCTTCTCTAGCATCTTTTCTCACTACAGAAACTAAGAAATCCCTTTTGGCTTAAGCCATTTAGAATTGGATTCTAATATTTGCAACCAAAATTCTTACATAGAACATGAGATTATCTAGTCTCACTCATCACTTTACAGATGAGAAAACAGATTTACTTGCCCAAGGGAACACATTACAATTAAATTCACCTTTCTTTGCTCCTCAATCTCTTAGTATGCTCTCCCTCAAGAAAAAGTTGAAACTTTTGAGAATTTGTGGTGTCCATGTATTTAATAACCCCTGCCATGTTCATTAATTGGTCCCAAGTAGACTTGTGAATAACTGGGTAAACCCATGTCAGTTCTGAGTTGCAAATATACCCTTTCAGAACTTGCTACAGCTCTGAGCAGAGTGTAGCTGCATTGATGACTGTTCTACAGAAATATTCTTTATGGAACCAAGGCCAAAAGAATGCAATTTCCACATTCCCTCCAAGAGTTGAATTTGTGGCACCTTGAATAATCAAGTAGAGTGTGATAATTAAAACAAAAAAAATTAGGTTACAACATTTCAGACCTGTCTTAGAAGTTGTCAGTACCAACATACTAAATTGACAAGAGTAGCCAACAATAGTGCACTACATTCATAACAGTGCAAAGAATATAGTGAAAACCTATAAAAACCCTGCATGTCCAAATAAACTATTAGATACTAAGAAGTACCACAATTGGTTGGACTCTTGGTCCTATTGCTTCTCCTTGTCACAGCTTCATACACCTTTTCCTTCTGCCCTTTAACTTGGAAGAGCTTCCCATTGCAGGCAGAGTCCACGTCCCACGTAACACTGAGCTTGCACAAAACTGCTCTGATAAATGTCAAGTTGGAGGGTCTAAAGATGCTTGCATGGTTTGTCTTGTCTTCTTACACTCTGTCTAGGTGGGAATCTGCATACCTTTAAAAATGTTTGCCTATTTTTTGAATATTTGCACATTGTAAAATTCAAAAGGTACAAAATAATATACAATGAAAAGTCAGTGCCTTCTTAATTTTGATCCTCAACTACCCACTTCTCCTCCCCAGAGGAAGCCTATTACCAGTTTCTTGTGCTACCTTCCAGAGAAACTTTTACAAGAAAAGTCCAACAGCAATATTTTTAAGACTCAGAACTGAGGACAGATAGGAAGAGCCCTCTGAATCAAGCTGGAAAAGGCTTCTCTGGAAAGACTCCAACTCTTATTTGAGAATAAATTATTTGTAATTTGAGAGATCAGCTCCCATAGGGAGATCTAAACAGGATTGACTGTGGATTTAAAAAAAAAAAAAAAAATCACCTGTCATACATAACTATCTCATTTAAAATCCCTGCAAATGTACTGTTTCCAAAACACACTCATGCTTACTTTAGGGTATACCTGAAAAATTAGGTAAGTGCTTGCTTCTTGGCCTAAGCACATAGCAAATAAGCACACAGTTGTGATTTTAATTTGTGCTGTCCTTAGATTGTTTCTCTCCCTTTAGAGACAGATCATTTAGCACCAAATACTTGAAGAACATGTTAAAGTAATTTTCATCTATTCATAGAAATATACATTTTAATTGGCTTGGCAATAAAATTGAATTTAAAAACTTTAGCTGAGTCAGGCGCGGTGGCTCAAGCCTGTAATCCCAGCACTTTGGGAGGCTGAGGCGGGTGGATCACGAGGTCAAGAGATCGAGACCATCCTGGTCAACATGGTGAAACCCTGTCTCTACTAAAACTACAAAAAATTAGCTGGGCATGGTGGCACGTGCCTGTAATCCCAGCTACTCAGGAGGCTGAGGCAGGAGAATTGCCTGAACCCAGGAGATGGAGGTTGTGGTGAGCCAAGATCACGCCATTGAACTCCAGCCTGGGTAACAAGAGTGAAACTCTGTCTCAAAAAAAAAAAAAAAAAAAAAAAAAAAAACAAAACTTTAGCTGAAATGGTAACATATCTTTAATTTTAATTAATTTGTGTACATAGATTGACTGTACTTGATACTTTTATCTGCAGAAATATTTAAATATTTAATTTTCTTCTAGAAGGGTAACTGATCTGAGTAAATCCATTGATCAAATTTAAAAATTTATTTTAAAAACTTTATTTTGCCTTTTAAAAAACAATTAATTCATGAAGATGAACCAAAGTACAAACCCCATCAAAGTTTATTACAATAATCTTTCATAAACTCAATAGCATTAAAAAAAACAGTTAATGAATATTTTAATGTAAAAATCACAATGTAAAAATAGGAACTTTAGTTTTAGTGACTAAAATAAAAGCAGATAAATAATCTTCACAGGGAAAAAATACTTGAGGGAAAAAACAACGGTGCAACATGTGTAAAGCAGGAAATTTAAATATCAGCTTAGTTCCTCATTGCCAACATGGCATTTATATCCCAGATGAGATTTCGTAATTGATCCATAATTTGCTTCAGCTGTTGATTCTTCTGTTTGAGTTTCTGTAGAAACAAAAGAATTTATCAAAAATGTTTCAGGAAATATAGACCATGAAGTTAGACGATTAAAATGTCATTAAGTTAGGACTGTAATGATCCAGACAGAAATTAAGCTAAATATCCCTATAAGGCAGGTGGTCTCAACCCTTTTCTGGCCTTAAATACTCACTGACAGGGATCCTGAATTCTAATCCAGCCTGCAGACGTCTATGATTCCAGCCCTGCCCCAGACCCTGCTTACTCTTCCACTTCTACCATAAATAAATAAATCAGCTAAACATTTATTTGTTATAAAACCTAAGCATATAGGTTTTCTAAGGGGCAGCATAACCTAACGGTCAAGAGCCCATATTCTAGAGCCAGATCTTTGGACGTTCAGATTCTTCACAATGATTTTTTTTTTCCCAAGCTGGAGTGCAGTGGTACAATCTCAGCTCACTGCAACCTCAGCCTCCCGGGTTCAAGCAATTCTCCTGCCTCAGCCTTCCAAGTAGCTGGAATTAAAGGCACCCGCCACCACATCCAGCTATTTCTTTGTTGTTGTTTTTAGTAGAGAAGGGGTGTTGCCACGTTGGCCAGGCTGGTCGCCTGACTTCAAGTGATCTGTGCGTCTCAGCATCCCAAGTAATTACAGGCATAAGCCACCACACTAGGCCAGATACTTCACTATGAAACTTATGACACTGACCTAATTACTTAACCTCCTGTACTTTCGTTTCCACATCAGGGAAATGGACATAATAATTGAACCTAACTCATAAGAGTTATGAGGATTAAATGATCGGAGGCAAGTCGAGTATTAGAATTGTACCTGACACATAAGTAAACATTCAACAAATGTTACTCATAGGCACAGAATGTAAACTGTTGATACAGAAAATAAAATATAATAAAAATACAATGCCTCATGCAATCGGTCTTTCAAAAGTGTGGCAGAAATCACTGTTTGCCTGTAGCATGAATTGCAGTCTCCTTCTAATTCTCAAAACTGAAGACAAAATGACACAGCACCCGATGCAATCTTCTCTACTAAGATTTGCTGAATGCCTGAAATGCACATGGCATGTGTCTCTGTATCTTTACACTTGGATTCTACCAGACTAAGATTTGTGAACTTCTTTTTAAGCATTCTTTCTGCAAATTCTATGTGGTAAATGTCTGCTTAAATAAAACAAGATAAAAATAGAGAACTTCTGGTCAGAGTGATTACTAGTTATAATAATAATAATCATTAATAATAATAATAATGATTATTATTATTAGACAACCCCTTGGAAACATTACATTTGGAGACAATATATTTAATTAGATAATTTAAAGATACTATATATTTTTTATTATACTTTAAGTTCTGGGATACATGTGCAGAACGTGCAGGTTTGTTACATAGGTATATACATGCCATGGTGGTTTGCTGCACCCATCAACCCGTCATTTACACTAGGTATTTGTCCTAATGCTATCCTTCTCCTAGTTCCCCACCCTCCGACATGCCCCGGTGTGTGATGTTCCCCTCCCTGTGTCCATGTGTTCTCATTGTTCAACTCCCAGTTAAGAGTGAGAACATGCAGTATTTGGTTTTCTGTTCTGTGTTAGTTTGCTGAGAATGATGTTTTCCAGCTTCATCTATGTCCCTGCAAAGGACATGATCTCATCATTTTTTTATGGCTGCATAGTATTCCATGGTGTATATGTGCCACATTTTCTTTATCCAGTCTATCACTGATGGGCATTTGGGTTGGTTCCAAGTCTTTGCTATTGTGAACAGGGCTGCAATAAACATGCGTCGGCATGTGTCTTTACAGTAGAATGATTTATAATCCTTTGGGTATATACCCAGTAATGGGATGGCTGGGTCAAATGGTATTTCTGGTTCTAGATCCTTGATGAATAAGATACTATATTAAACTACCTCCAGATAATTTAGTGTATGTTCACTAAAAAGAAGCCTAAAAACCTTAATTTTGGTTTTATAAAGAAGCAAACTGAAATGAAGTAAGTTGCTTGTATTGCTTCTGTTTAGAGTTAGGGAAGTAACAAGAAGTAGGTAGCTAAAAGGAAAGACCAAGAAACTCTTATTGGAAAATAGAAAATCAATTTACAGAGACTTTAAAAATCTTTCATAACTAACTAAATTTAATTCACATTTGAAAAGAGAACCAGCACAATGCAGTCAGAGAAAAGCATGACTTATACAGTACACACGGCTTGACTCTAAAGCTCACTTTAAGTCTTCGGGAAACAGAAACTCTTGGTACTTTTAGTTACTCCGTCTCCCTGTACAAGTTTTCAGATGACCCATCTCTATATTCTGTCATATGAGTATGTGATATTCTGTTATTTAAGTGGTTGCAAATATTATCTAACAAAATTGATTCAAATTACTGAGAAAGATGAAGAATAACCAAGCCTATAAACTCTTTTTCATCATACAGACTAAGAAACCGACACTTCTGCCAGCAATCAAGAGTAGCAGGAAAACAGAGGAATAGAAAAGTGCTATATTGGGAGGATGGCAATCTCAGTCTCAGTTCCAACTTTGCCTCTAACTTGGTATTTGATCTTAGAAAAATTCCTTCTTCTCGGGTTTTCTCGTTTATGTCATTGGATTACAAAATGTAAGGTCTCTGCCAGTTGTACTTTCTGCATACCCATACATAAGATGACAATTGGTCATCTGGGTGGTTATAAACAGACGTTACAATCAATATTAACTCAGGGCTTGCAGATGGCTCTCACAATGGTTCCACCATTGAAATAAACACATAACCTACCAATAAGACTACTTTCAAGAATTCTCATTTGGAAATAATACATTCTGGTACTCTTTTTAAGCCTCGTAATTGTTTTCTTGAAAAGAACTAAAATGTGTAGGGTATTTTCAAGATAATATTCAACTCTAGGGATGAGAAAAATTTTAAATAATTAATATATTATAAGGTTCTTGGGATAGCATTTGTCAAAGATGCCATAAAGTTTTAAATTAAAAAAATTAGCATACAAATAAAATATCCAAAGTCAAAACATGTCAGAAAATGATCAACAGCAAAGCTGACACTTATGCTTATTAGAGGCTAAACTGTAAATAAATTTTCATGACACGATATAGGATTTAATATATACAGTCTTGCCACTGATTGATTTTAGCAGAGGTTGACAGCTGCTATTTTCAAAATCCATCAGCTGTGCCCAATTTCTTACATTAACAGGTGAATGCGTAAGTAGAGTAGATACTTAAAGTTTATGCTAACTTATACCATGTAATTTAATATTCACACAAAAGCTGTGACACTTGACAAAAATTGCTTTACTTTCTAAATGCATGGACTCAACTATGTCAACCTTGTACATACTATCTACTATCTTTTTCAATTTCATTTTACCATCAAGGAAACAGCCTTAAGCAAAATAAAACTCATTCTGATGTCCCTAAAGCAAGGTTGTCCAACCGTGGCCTGCAGGCAGCTGCATGTAGCCCAGGTTGGCTTTGAGTGCGGCCCAATACAAATTCAACTTTCTTAAAACATTCTAAGATGCTTTTTTTGCAATTTTTTTTTTTTTGGCTTATCAGCTATCATTAGTGTTAGTATAGTTTATGTGTGGCCCAAGACAATTCTTCTTTTTCCAATGTGGCCCAGGGAAGCCAAAAGATTGAACACCCCTGCACCTAAAGCATATAGTCTCTAATAAGTATCCACCCTTTACTTGGGTATCGGGCTTAAGGATTCCAGGATATATGAAGAGAAAATAAAAAGCATTTAAATAAACCACAAATTTGACTATTAAAACCAGCCGTTTTGTCTTATAATGATTTATATCAAATACTGACTGCAAATCATGTGCCCCAAAGTTTCATGGCACCAGGATAGTTACTGGTGATATTTGCATTGTTAGAAACCAGACAGACCATAAGGACTAAACAGTAAACACACCATTAATATGTTCTTCTGCACAATTTCAAGTATGCAGTGATATGATAATATTCTGAAAATGACTAAGTGAGGGTCAACTGAGGGGTATGTAAGTCTACTTATTTTATGTAGCTTATTTAGAATAAAAAGACAGTATGTATTGCAATAAAGTTCTGAATATTTTAAATTGAATGCAAATAGTATAATTTTATTACAGATTGCACAGATCCATAAAGCAACTTAGTTATTTAATACAACCAAATGCCAATGTATTAAAAATATGGCACAATACCTTTGTTTCTGTAAATATTCATCAAAACATGAAATGGATACATGAAACAGGTGCTGCTTTGTTTCCACTGGAGAGTCTTATAGTCTCCAAGAAGAAACTTGTCCACTCTTGTGAAATGAGTATGATAGCACACAACACATCAAGCTGGTTCATGGAAGAAATTATGGTACTGAAGACAATGTCTGGCAGAGAGCAGGCACACCAATATTTAAATATTTTCATGTTTGAAGAAAAAATAACAAAAGCCAAATCAAAAAACTTCTCCCAAAACCTAAAAGAATGGAAAAAACAAGACAAGCAAACAAAAATTCTTGGCGATCATTTCAAAACTTCTTTTTTATTTAAATAACCCTTCTTAGTATAAAAAAAGATTTGATAATGGCCATTACTAAAAACTACACACTTTTATACTCCTTGCCATAATATGTAAGAAGTACTTTCAATGTTTTAGTGTTACTAAGATCCTGTGAAATTTAAAACTTTCATCTACTAACTGTTATGAACTGAAAAAAAAGCAAACCTTTCCTTTAAGGAAAAGTCTGCCAAACCCTATACTAGATTATGGAATGCCTTCAAATTTCTGAGAAAACATAAATTACAACATATAATTTTATAACCAGCCAAACTATCAACTGGACAGATATGAGAGGGCTCAAAATTTAAGTGTCTGCACTCTTTCTAAAGAAGTCACTGATGTATGCACATTACCAACAAGGAAGAAAACCAAGAAACAGGAAGACATGAATTGAAGAAATGTGAAACCAACAGAAAAGGTGAAGAAAGCCCCAGAGCTAAAAAGCAGGCTCAGCCAGCATTCCATACAGACCTATAAGACCATAGAAAACTTGAGAGGGTGGGATGAGAACCATGAAGCTGTCTGATAATTCTGAATCTGTGGAAAATTGGAAAATAGTATTGAGATGCTATCACAGATGCATGAAAAAACTAACTAAAATTTTAGAAATTAAAGAGGTAAGAATTAACTCTAGAAAAACAAAAAATTATTCAACCAAGGAAATGTAACCCTTGTACTGTTTATGGTTTAGCAATAAACAATACTTATACAGCCATAACTATATAGCATGGATTATTTACTCAACCACAATTATGATATAGCCGCACTGAAAAGTTTGAGGGAAACAATTACGTAGGTGGGTCCTGGAGAGAGAGGTGACAGAGAGCTAAATCCTCATGTGAAGAAATAAGTCCTTTTATAATTCTTACTTCTTTAATTTTCTAAAATTTGTTAGTTTTTATGCATCTATGACAGCATCTCAGTACTACTTTCCAATTTTTCACAGAGTCAAAATCATCACACAGTTTCATGGTTCTCATCCTGCTCTCCCAAGGGTTCTATCGTCTTGTAGGTCTGGTTGGAATGCTGGCTGGGCCTGCCTATCCTTGTATCAATTATATCCTTTACCTAAAATCCACAAAACTCTATGTGAGTAGCTAATAAGACTTCTTGTGGTTTCATGCTGCCAAAGAATTACCATATTTTGATTATAAAAGAGAACTTTTAAACATCAAAGACACATTATTTCTAAGTTATTAAATTGGGAAAAAAGAGGAACTTAATGAAAATTGAAGTGAAATGTAAATTTAGAAAAAGTATCTTTCTGAATTTATACAGCTTTATTTTTTACAAAATACTGTAAAATCCTCTATAATACAGAACAAACTATATTAGTTACACATGTGGTACTCTGAAACTAAAGTTATTATTACCATGGTGTTTTATTTATATACATATTTCATTGTTCTTTATAAAAAACCCTTCTCAGAGAAAAATAAGCAGAACACATTTATTGAGGCAATACATATTTTATCAACAGAAACATATAACACATCTTAATAAGTGAATGTCTCATATATCTAGACTACCAAATACCAGTTACTTTTCAGTATCTAAAAGTTCCCAATCCCTTCTCATCCTCTACCAATTTCCTACTGTGAGTTCTTTATTATGATTGTCATTTATTACAATCAGATTTTTTGGAAATAGTCTTCTAAATCTGTATTTCACCTTTTTAAGAAGTTACAAAATATTATTTTATAAAATCTATCCATCTTTTTCCTTTCTCCTGAGTTTTAAAATACTTAAAATAATTATTCAATATTTTGTTTTGCAGGTCTTATTTTCAACTCTGAAACTCATTTTGATATATGGTGTAATGTAAAAGATAGTTTAATTTCGCCCCCAAAGTTTCTATTTCTAAAGACTAATTTTCCACACAAGCCCTCTTCTGTCATATTAAATTCTCATGTACAATAAGAAGCCTGTTTTTCTGGCTAGATTATTTTACAAATCTATTTTTATGCCAGTATTACACACTTAATTACCATTTTTATAATATGCTTATTTAATTTTTGAAGCCAAAAATTCTGCTTTATTACTCATATTTATCAACATTTTCTTTGATATTTTTGTATATTTTCAAGAAAAATAATCCCATATGGATTTTATTTGGATTTGTTTGATTGGTATTGCACTAAAATCGTATTATTTTTGCACCCTTTCAAGAAAAATCTTACTAGGATTTGGATTGTTACTGTATTAAAACTGTGAAGTAATCAAGATGGTATTTTTATAATATTTATTGCTCATTCAATAACTTTATATAATCTTTTAATCATTCAAAGCTTCGTTTATGTATCTTAAATAAGTTTATTCACACATATAATTGACATAATTCCTATCTACTTAACATTAATTGTTACAAGAGTGAATAGAATCCTATAAGCTAATTGGTTTGTTTACACCATTATAAGAGCATGGTATCAATCTTGTCTTAGAACCTTTTATGGAACTATTATAGACTAGTTGTTCATCAATTGAGTTTCTTTGATCATTCTAACGAGCTTGTACTTAATAACTTCTATTTCCCAACTGTTATTTGTTCACTGTCTTTTTGTGCTGACTATAACTTCTAAAATACCATTAAACGTAGTCGTGTAAAGCATCCTATTTCATGCCTGTTTTTAATAGAATACTTCTATATTTTACCTTATGAAAAATGTTGGCTATTTATCTAAAAGAAAAAGTTAAAAACCAAAACAAAACACTTTCTTGCTAATAGTTTTAAGTGTCCATTGAATCAGCAATAGTACTGAATTCTATCAGATGTCTTTTAAACATGTGAGAAAATCTTTTTCCAAGGTAGTCTACTAACATCATATATTATACATACAAATTGAACTATAAAATCTTCATATACCTCAGAAGAACTTCTTTGGCTGTAATGAATTATTAACACACTGATGAGTTATATTAATTAGAATTAAGAATTTCAGGAAGGGGCAATCTAGATTTGTCAGTGAAAGGGTGAAGCTGATAGTTTTATTCACTGTGCCATTTCTGGTAGGTTTTGCTGAGCTGGGGCCACATTTCCACCACAGAATGAACTGACACCTTTCCCTATTTCTGTTTCATGAGAACTATCTGAACATTATCTTCCAAACTTTTGAAAGTACTGAGTGATAAATACGTTCCAGTTAGAAGCTTTATGTGGGACTGGAGTAGAATGACGCTGGGATAATTCTCTAAATTTCTTATTCAGGTGTTGAGACATTCACATTTCATATTTGTAAATTTTTATCATTTGCTGCTCCAAATATGCTACCAGCTAGAAAGCTAGAATTCTGCCCAGAAAAGAAAAAAGTAAATGGATTGTGACTAAGTGTCTAAAGAGCTCTCCTAAGAGCTTTATCGAATGAATTTTGCAATTTCTCTTCTGACTATTCAGACAGCATTTCTGCTTACCTTTCAGTTCTTGGCTGTACTCTAAATAGGTTAAGTTTGCCACAGAAACAACTTGATGTAATTTGAAAATTCAAATTATGTTTTGGAGTTACATCAGACTCCCTAGAAATTTTTATCAATAACTCTAAAACAAAATGTACAAACTAACCACTCACCTTATTTACTTCAGCAATTTCTCGCCTCTCCTCACTAGCAAATCGAGGTGGGCCAGCCCGATCATCATTCTTTGAGCCATCTTCTTCCACATATGGAATAAGTTGCTGGGAGTGATCAACAAAAATTAAAAGTCAAAAATATAATTCAAGTTTTCTAATTACTGGTATAGAGAATATATCAGATTAAGGATAATTTTTATACTTTTATTTGTATAAAAATACATTTCAATTCAGGGGATGGCCTGAAGAGCTTTAGTAGTTTACCATTTCAATGCATTCTATACGTTACCGTTTCAGGTTTCTTTAGCAAAATAGCCTTTATAACATTGGTTGTCATGTATAGTTAAACAATACTTCCAGTAGGAAGGTGGGAGAAGTAACAAAAAATAATAGGAAAAACTAAAAAATACCCTACTCATTCAATCAGCAAATATTTAATCATGAGACACTACAAAAGTAATGCCAAACAAGACGTGATCCCTGCCCTTAAGAAATTTGTAGTTTATTGAGTTCAATAAAACAGGCTTTCCTTCATCTGTAATAAAAAGAAAAGAACTTCACGGATCTGTGTTATATAAATGTCATTAACTTGCAATCTAAAACTTCTAGATGTCTTAAGTTTTTCTGGTTGTAAGAAGTTTTTCTTTGTAGGAGAAACAAATTTATATAGCAATGAAACTTCTAGCAGAATCATAATTAAGTATGCATGGTTAGTGATGGAATTTACTTGATGAAGACCCTCATAGGTGTGATAGACTTCAGGAATCACCTAGCCTCTACCATCGTGTATTACCAATGCAGGTATAGGTCAAAGGTAAATGATTGGTAAAACTAGCATTCACCTGATAAAACTTGGGAACTATATCAACTAGCCTATGTCTACATTCTCCTTTTCTTCCTTTTTCTTTTTGTGATGGAGTTTTGCACTTGTCCAGCCTGTGGTGCGATCTTGGCTCACCACAACATCTGCCTCCTGAGTTCAACCAATTCTCCCGCCCTAGCCTACCGAGTAGCTGGGATTACAAACATATGCCACCAAACCCAGCTAATTTCTGTATTTTTAGTTTCACCATGTTGACCAGGCTGGTCTGGAACTCCTGACCTCGTGATCCACCCTCCTCGGCCTCCCAAAGTGCTGGGATTACAGGCGTGAGACCACGCCCAGCTGCATTTTCCTTTTCTTTGTTTCCTCTCTCCTAATGCAGAGCTGTCCTTCCTCCTGAAGAGGATTGGTCACCATTCCCACGCCCTGATGACTCTGCTTTCCTGTCTTCCTTATTTATACACCTTTCTCCCAACCTCTCCCTACAGCTTTCTTCCTTCATTATCCAAACATGTTCCTGTCTCTTCTATTTGAGGGGAAGCCTCCCTTCCTCCCGCAAGCCTTTGATTCCACCTCTCCTTCCACTTACTGCTTTCCTCTCTTATTTTTATCAAAGCTTCTTGAAAGACTGATATCCACTTGCCGGCTCCAGCTTCTTATTTCCTGTTTAATCTTCACACAACTGCAATCAGACTTCGTGCTGCTACCCATTTCACTGAAGCTCTACTCAAATATACAAACAATTTTCATCTAGCAAAAAGTACTGGACAGTTTTCATTCCTATTTTCCTTGACTTCTCTGCAGCATTTGACAATGTAGGCCACATTCCTCATCTTTCTCCCATATCTCTAACCCCTTCTTTTTAGGCATTTTTGCAGTTTAATTTTTCTCTGGTCATCTCTTGCCAGCTTCCTTTGGTGGCAGAGAGATAATTTGTCAACAGGAAAGGGTCACTTATAGAAATATATACCTAACTAAACAAATATGACCCAAGATTAAATTTAGAGAATATATTTTTAAAATATAGTGATTCCACTGGGCTAAATATAAGATCTAAATTAATAACAATAAAAATATTTTATCTGTAAAGTACTTCATGAAAACCACCTTAAAGTATACAATACTATTAAAATTCCTACTAAAAATATCACTGACTTAATTCAAAGAAGACACTGACAGCAATAAAAATTGCCAGAGAAAACCATTTCTTCCTAACAACAACAAAAATCACTATAAGCCTGTCAAAGTCTATAAGAAATTGTTAATGTAAAAATATAGTAGCATTTTTATGCATATATATCACATTTTCATCTTCTCTGGTCAAAAAGTAAAACCAATAAAATTCAAAACCTGGAAATATTGCTAAAATAAGAGAGAAAGGAAAAAGAATAACAACTGTCTTGACACTAGTTCACACCTTATATTCATCCTCCCTCTATCATGAAAAATTACCTCTACTGGAATAGGATCCATCCCTCCACAGTTTTCATTGCACTTGTCATATACCAATCTCAGCTTCCTGAAGAGAACTGAAAGTTGGCGAAGATTATCCTGTAGCTTCGTTAACCGGTCTTGATATGTTCCAGTGTGGTAAGTGACACCATTTGGCAGCTTATCAGGCAAAACAAAGAATAAAAATATAGAGTAATGGAAAAAAAAAATAAAAGATTTTCTATAAGTAAAGCCAACAAACAGAAACAATTTTTAGGCAATGCATAGACGTCAGCTGTCCCCCCAACTGATCAAGTTCAATTTTAAGAATTTAAGAGTAATACATGCCTATTTATTAACAACTTGGCATACTGTTTCACTGCTGTAAAACAGACCTAGAAAAGCCCTGTGATAAACCCTTTGACTTGAAATACTTTTTCCTCTTTAATATTTGAAGTGTAACTTTAAAAAGAATGTATAATTTTAATATTACTACTATATAAACACAGCACGCTGCTGACCTCAACCAAAAAAGTTAAAAACAAAGTACAGTTTAAAAAAAAAGTGAATCTTGTAATATTTTAATGGAAAAAAATGAAGAATATACTGCCAGTATTACAAAAATCTTCTCAAAATACCTTCACTCTATTCAGGAATTTTATCAAAAGAGCCAAAAGTATATATTGAAACAATGATAAAATGACTGGTAAACAAAAATCGACTACTATTTATTTAGAATGTATAACTAAATATGTACTTGTGCGTTGCTGAAACTCGTGAACAAAACTTTTCTTTCTCTGTATAGGTATACAATATTTTACTCCTACAATTTAATCTGTGGCATCACCATAATACTTGAATCAATAATATTTATAAAGTACCTCGTTTTCTAGTATGTAAGTGTTTTTATTTGTAGGAATTCACATGTATACCTATTTGGGAATTTAAATCAGGTAATTTGAAAACCAAAGCACTATCTACTATGTAATAGCCAGACGATCAGTCCAATCTTTCTAAGCCTCAGTTTGCATTTTTATTTTTCTCTTTTAAACGCATGAGGTAGAAATGCCAAAAAGCAAACAAACAAAAGCATAATACAATGTTTGGAGAGAATGGAAAACAGGACATATGATTAAAATTATAAACATGAAAAAAGACTGGAAAGGCCTATACGTAGTTGATAAAAGATGTGTAAGATAAATCGGCTTGAATAACTAAATTTCTTCTTTTCTCACATTTCTAAATTTTCTGTAATGTTATGGTTTATGAGTTAAGGAGATGGAGTGCCTGAAATTGTTTGAAGTGAGATAGGACTTTCAGAAATTTTCAAGCATTAAAACACTCGACAATGCCTCAAAGAAATGTGATAAAATACCAAAGGCTGAACTAGTCAAAACATTTTAAAGGAGAAAGGCATTAAGGGTTCATTCTCAGTACAATGTAAGATTTCTCCTCATGAACTCTCAATTTATGAAATTCTAGACACTAACTAGAAATTCAGAAAAAGTTTAAGTGGATCCTTACTTTCTTGTTTAGGTGACAAAAAAGAGCATGATGATTATATCTTGCCTAGAACAGCACTCTGTACTTCTACTATTGCATTTATGAGGTTTAATACTTTTGTCATATTTTCTACTTAGTAAATACTGAAGCTTAGGTTTATATCATCATGTTTAGCATAGTGCACACACACAGAAGGCTTTAAAGTACAGTATGAATTATTTTACCCATAAATCTATACTTAAAATTTATTATGAAGAGTGTATTATGTAAAAGAACTCTTAATACTGTCATAAAGAAAACAAAAATCCTTTTGAAATGCAAAGAATCACGCTTCCCAAATTTGCTGACTTAGAAAGATATCAGATTTTAAATCTAATATCCAAACTTACTAATTTAACTTACTAAATCATTTAAAAAAATACCACACACCTTTCATGTGTCAGCACTGTTCTAGAAGCTGGGATAGGGCAGTAAACATGAGAGAGACGGATCCCATACTATAGAGTATACAAGGTAAAAATGCCTAAGATCCCTTGGTATATACTATGGTGCAGCTGTTCAGCTGAAAAGCTCATCAATAACCATCTCACTCATGAGTATGGGTCAAAACCCATAAATATATGATCAGATCCACAAATACTAAGAAGGCATTAAATTAAATTCAACATTTATTTTAAAAATCAATATAAAACTCAATAAAAAGTCCTCAATGTGATAACATACATTTATTTCAGTTAAAAAGTCAGCACAATGATTAATGTGGAATCATTAGAAGCATTCTCACTAAGGTCAGAAACAGAAAAGGATGTGTACTAAGACCACTAATTCTGCAAGTGAACACTGTTCTGGAAGCATTAGCCAATGCAATTAGAGAAGAAAATGAAAGAAAAAAATGTTGAAACATTAAAAAGAAAGCATCATAATCTATTTACAAATAATATGATAAAGTGCTACTAAAAAGAATTCAATAAGGAGGTAGGTCCAAAGAGAAAGCAATAGCTCTGCTTTCATCTGTGAAACCAACAAAAACATGGGAAACAAAGTAAGACCCCATTTACAATAGCAACAGAAAAGATAAAACACCTATAAAAAAAACTTTTAAAATCTCAAGATAAAAACTTAAAATACTTTATAGAAAAACAGAGAAAGAATACTCCTGTTCTTGGTTAGTATGAGTCAACATCATAACGATGTCAAGTCTTTCTAGGCTGAATGAACCTAATAAAAATGCTAACAGTTCTTTCTTAGAACATGCTGATTCTAAAATATATGTGGAAAAATAAGCAAGAATAGCCAGGGAAATTCTGAAAAATAAGTGTAAACACATTATAAAGCCTGACAAATTATAAGAATGTTTTGCATTAATACATAAAAGATAGGCAGCTATGTGGAATAGAATATCCAGAAACAAATTCACTTATATAAAAACTACCCCAAATCACTGGAAGAAGCAAATGAATTATTCAGTGAACCTTTTGAAAAAGTTAAGGCTAGGCCCAGAGCTCACACTTTATAGGATAAATTCCATAAGGATCACAGTTTTAAATGTAAAGACTGAAAATTTTTAAATTATACAATTCTTCCTGATTTGAGTGGGAAAGACCTTCCTAACTAGGCATAAATCCTAGAAGTCCTAAAAGACTAATAAATTCAACTTCTTAAAAAAAAAAAAAAAAAGCATGGCAAACAGCCACCAGCAGAGCCAACAGGTAAAAGACCGGGAAAAAGAATAAGCACAAGTTATATCACACAAAGCAAGTTTCTCTAATATGTAAATAGCTAAATCCTACAATTATGTATGGTAGGTGAAAAGATGAGAAAAAAGACAGAAAAATGGGTAAATAATATGAATAAGTATTTAGCAGGAAAAAATATACAAATGATTCATAAATATTTTAAGGGATGTTCAAACTCAAACTAGGAGAAATGTAAAGTAGAATTTTCACTCTATCAAGTGATCAAGGATCCGAAAAGATATAACTCACTATGCTGGCCTTAGGCCTTAGCATAAACTAGTATAATCTCTGTGGAGGACAATTCATCAAAATGTATCTAATTACAAAAGCACATAGCTATTTTTTAAAAACTTATCCTACAGGTACAGTACACATTTGTGTAGGTGGTTTTTTGCTGCAGCTTAACAGGGAGAGATGAAAAACAGCTAAATGCCCTCACTAGAGAACTGGTTTAAAAAATTACAGTACTTCCATGCAGTGTAAACTATACACTGTAAAAAGGAAAAGGCAGTATGAATAAATTCCAAAATATATCAACTGAAAAAAGCAAGATACAAAATGGTGTGTATAATATACTATTATCTGTGCAAAAAGGGGGAAATGAAACAATATACATAAACATTTGCTGAATATGTAGAGAATATCTGGAAGGATACACAAAAGTAATAAGAATCACTAATAATCACTGCCTGTGGAGAGGGGTTATGTACCTAGTATAACAGATAGGAATAGGAGGAAAAATGTTCACTGCACTGTCCTTTTTTATTCCTGAATTCTGAATGTACTATGTATTTAAAGAAAAAAAAAAAAACGATTTAAAGAATAATAAACAGAACCAACGCAATGGAATCTTTCACAAGGACCCTTAATCTGAGATTCAGAGATTCTTGGAGAGTGTCCCTAAATCTTCCTTTAACCCTTGACATTTTCAAAATGCATGTATACGTTTATTTTTCTAAGAGAGTTCACAGTTTTCATCAGACTCTCAAGTGGCTAACTGACATCTAGTGTATACTTCTTTAAAACAAATGCTTAGAAACAATCTTAGCAATTTGTATTCACAGCACTTTACTCTCATAGATCAACAATACAGAGAATTATTTTAAAATGTGAATACTTAAAATATATTAATAAATAACTAGGTTATACATAGTTAAGAACATTCTGTTTCTATCACCTCTTCTAGTTTTTTGGAAACGAAGGAACCCATGGTTACCTTTTAAGCCAATTATGATAGGCCCCAAAGGGTCTTAGATGAGTCAGACCACAGATTTCACAAAATGAAAAGTGCACATTTATAATTTTAGTCCCGTAAAAGTTGGCTTGGAATGTAGGTCCACATGTAATCTAGTTATTGATAAAATACTGTTTTTTTTAAAAAAAAGTTTAGTTCTTTCTGCATAGAACATGGACCTGTATTGTATCTTTTAATAATACAGATTGACAGCAAGTTAGTATTAAAAAGGGGTTAGTAAGAAGAGCTATTTATCCTGTGTGATGTTGGGTTATTTATTTTTTTTCTCTCTTTAAGCCTCAGTTTCCTTCACTGCCAAACAGGGATAAAAATGCTTCTTAAAACTGCTCCTATAACAGTGTACCTGACCAAGGAAAGTACTTGGTATGTGACATTATTCAGTGCTTAGCATATATCAGGACAAAAAATGTTAAAAATATACTAATTTCTGAGACATCATTTAATCCACACCTTATTCACTCTAGATGACTCTATTCATTTTTAAAATTATTGCCAAAGAATGTCATAATTTCTCCTGGATCACCTTTGTATTATATTTCACATAGTCTTGAAAATTTCCACAAAACTGAATTATAATCAGGAGGAAAAGAAAAACTCAACCACTTAAAAAAAAAGAAATTAAACACTTTTTAGGACATCCATAGAAATAAGGGCTATAAGATTTTGAAAACTTGGTTTCAATCTACCCTACCACTGACTAGGTTTGGGGAAGTCACTTTACTTCTCTGAAGTACAGAATCTTCATCTGCAAAACCAGAATAATATCTACTACATGTAGTGGGTAACATAAGCAATCATTAAAAACGGTTTAGCAAAATGGTGCTGGAACAGCTGGATATCCAAATGCAAAACAATGAACCTGGATCTGTATCTGCCACTACACACACACACACACTCTCTCTCTCTCTCTCTCTCTCTCTCTCTCCCTCTCTCTCTCTTAAACACTCACAAAACTTAATATAGGTTGTTGACCTAAATACAAAACCTGATACTACAAAACTTCTAGAAGTAAATAGAAATCCTTTGTCACCTTGGGTTAGTCAAAGATTTCTTAGGTATGACACCAAAAGCAAAATTTATAAAAGAACAAATCAGTAAGCTGGATTCCATCAAAATTAAAAATGTTCGTTCGTCAAAAGATAATATGAAGAGAATAAAAAGACAAGACAGACTGGGAGAATTATTTGGAAAGCATCAAGACATAACAGGTGTTGATGAGGATGAGGAGAAACTAGAACCCTCAAACAGCAATGTTTACATTCCCATTAGCAATAATCGGAACGCAAAATGGCTCAGGCCACTTTGGAAAAGTTTCTTAAAGTACTAAACAGACATCTACTCCATGATCCAGCAATTCCACTCCTGAATATCTCTCTGACCAAGAGAAATGAGAGACATGTTCACACAAAAATTTGTCAGCAAAATAACGTCAGCAGCATTATTTATAACAGCCAAAAAGTGGAAACAACCCAAATATTCATCAACGGCAAAGGTACGCAAATGGTGATATACTGATACAATGGAACATTACTCAGCAATAAAAAGGAATTATTGATGCATGCTTAGTTAAGGTTCCCAGACTAAGAAAGCCCACATACTGTAGACTCCATTTATATAAAACTCTAGCAAATGCAAATTTATTATTACAGAAAGCAGATCAATGTTTGCTTCGCGATGGAAGATGGGAAGCAAAGTTGTCATAGGTGTATGAGGAAACTTTCTGGGGTGATGTGTATGTTCACTATCTTGATTGTGGTGATAATTTCACAAGTATACACAGTAGAGTACACATATTTGTCAAAACTTTAGGTGAGTGAAGTTTACTTGTATATTAACTATGCCAAAAACAGGAAGGACTGTTTTTTTAAAAAGAATGTAAATTCTTCAATTCCTTGGACCTCCCCAGAAGAAATGCTAGAAAAACAACAACAACAAAAACATTTAAAGCAACCTAAAGAGGGAAGTGGAGTGCGACCCATCTCTGCCACGACAGGTGCAAGAGTTTACATGGTAACTAAAGAGCTTGATCGAATCTAAAAAATTTGGCTTCAATTCTCCAGAAATCTGGTCTGGAAAACACCACCTCTACTGCTCCGACTTTTGGGGACACTCTTGAGTGTGAACGGGGGCGACCCTACACCTTAGGTCTGCTCAGGGCAGTCCAGTGGACGTCCACGGGCCCCACGTAACGAGGAAATCAGCGCCCTTTTCCCTCCCAGCAGCATCCCGCTGGCCCCGCGCGCCCGCCTTCCCTTCCTACCTGCATATTCCTCAGGAGCTGGAAGATCTCCATGGTGCGGTACACGATGTCCTGCACTGTCTCCTGCCCGATGCGGCACAGCGACGCCGTGTTCACCTCCCGGGCGGCCTGCTGAGCCTGGGGCCCGGCGAAGGGCCCGGGCGCCATCCCTGACGCGGCCAACGGAGGGGTGGACATGGCGCGCCTGTAGCCTCACGCCGGGCGAGCCCAGAGGGCAGGCGTCAGGGGTCTGCCCGGAACTGGGCTGCTGCGGGGCCTTAGCGTTGGAACCAGCTTGAGAGACCCACGCGGCCCTATTTCAAAACAGCGGCCGCGACTTCCGCCCACCGTGACGTAACACGTCAGAAAACGTCACGGACACCGCCCACTCGGCTAACTGTCTCCGAGCGGAGCCGGGCGGGATTGGACTGGGCTCCTGGTCAGGGAAGGACGGACGGGTTGAGTAGCCAATCACCAACTGCGCTCCAGCCAGAGGGGAGATGTTTGTGGGAAACGCGGTTTCCAGAGTTCCTTTCCTAGGTCTTGGCCCAGCGTTAGAATCTTCTGTTTAGTTCCTTGCGGAGCATTTTTTCTTAACAAGCCTGAGGTATGTAGTATTACAGCTAAGAGAAAGTTTAAAGTATTTGTTCAGTCGCGTACAGGTATAACTGGACACCTGCGGTTCGAATTTAGAAAGCAAGATTCCTAAGCTTGTACGCTTCTCTGTGAGGTGATACGGGCTCCCCGGTTGCTCTTGGTCCCTGCTCAGATGTTTTATTCTCTTGAGTTTTCCCGAACTCTCTAAGCAAAAAAATTAACAACACACACACTTTCTGACTGGCACTTATCACTGTCTGATATTGTATATAACTTTCGATTTGTTTATTTTCAGACTTTATTTCACCCTAACTGCACGCGCGCGCGCGCACACACACACACACACACACACACACACTGCAAACTCCATGAAAACACGATTTTATTCACTTACTGTATTCTCAACACCTAGTGATTGGCACAAATATCAAATACTTGTTGAAGGATTGAGTGACATGATAAATGCAAGAAAAATCAAAATAAAATGTCTCTCACCTCTTACTGTTTATCTCCAAAGTTGAGGGGAGTCAAGAACGTAAAATTGGTGATAGACACAAACATCGAAATTTTTTAGAAGTATCTGAATGCTCCATTATACGGACTTTCCAGGAAATGGTTACTACATAAGGAATAGGAACGATGGTGGAGATTTAAAACATGGTAATTCGCAGGTATTCAGTGAGCAATTACCATTAGACAAATATTGGTTGAGCACCTACTATGTGCTGGGTGCTAGGAATGAAGATAGAGTACTGAACAAATCAGGCAAAAGCCCCGCTCGGTGTTTGTCATGGAGACAAACGGAACACTATTGTGATGAGTGTCTTGAAGCAGAAGTTCTTGATATCAGGGTGCTAACAATTTAGGAGACTGAGAACGAGCTGAAGGGAGCAGTGTGGGACCTGAAGGCACACAGGGAAAGATCCCTGGAGGTTCTTCTAACCCATGTTACGCAGTTGAGAATTTATAAAGTAGCAATCACCTTGAAGAGTTTCAAGGTGAGAGGAATAATTTGAAGTCTTCACTTCAGAAGATTTATTCTGGTTGCTAAATGGGGAATAGATGGTGGGTCTGTATTGTCTTCTCTCCCAAAGCGTAATGATGATGATGATCATAACCTGTGTAGAGGAAGGAGACAGAGTAACTTTGATTAAATATTTAGTAAGTAGAATCTAGACAACTTGATATTGACTGGATTAGGAGCATGGAGAAAATGAAAGAATTAAGGATGGCACATATTTATGCTTTCATGTGAAACTTCAGGTGAAATTTATGTCATTTACTACAACAGGATACACTGAAGAAAAATAAGTTTCAGAGAAATTATGCTTTATGCTAGTTTCCCCTTGCATAGGCAATAAATTACCACACACTTTATGGCTTAAAACAGCATACATTTGGCCCGGCACAGTGGCTCATGCCTGTAATCC
Source organism: Cebus imitator (assembly GCF_001604975.1). Lineage (NCBI taxonomy): Eukaryota > Metazoa > Chordata > Mammalia > Primates > Cebidae > Cebus > Cebus imitator. The sequence continues at coordinate 3,611,462 of NW_016107383.1, read as the reverse complement.
CAGCACTTTGGGAGGCCAAGGCAGGCGGATCATGAGGTCAGGAGTTCAAGACCAGCCTGGCCAATATGGTGAAACCCCATCTCTACTAAAAATACAAAAACTAGCTGGGTGTGGTGGCTTGCATCTGCAGTCCCAGCTACTCGTGAGGCTGAGGCAGGAGATTTGCTTGAACCCAGGAGGCGGAGGTGGTGAGCTGTGATTGTGTCACTGCACTCCAGCCTGGGCGACAGAGTGAGACTTTGTCTCAAAACAAAACAAAACCCCAAAAAACAAAAAAAAATCCACATATTTTATTATTTTACAGTTTTTTAGCTCAGAAGTCTGAAATGGTTCTCTCTGAACTATGCTCAATGTGTTAGCAGGGCTGTGTTCTTTTCAGGAGGCTCTCAGAAGGAATTGTTTCCTTGTCTGTTCCAGTTTTTAGAAGCTTCCCCAATTCTTTGGCTCATGACCACTTCCATCAACTTCAAAACCAGCTTTCATCATTTTCAAAGCCTGAATTGGCTAATTGAGTATGCCATATCTCTGGTTTTGAGTTCTCTGCCTCTCTCTTTCTCATTTAAGTATCCTTTTGATTATATAGAGTCCACCTAGATAATCCAGGATATCTCTTTATTTTAAGGTCAGCTATTTTGCAACTTCGGTTCCATCTGTTACCTTAATCTCCCATTGTCATGTAACATGGCATACAGATTCTGGGAATTAGGATGTGGACATATCTGGAGGAGTAATATGCCTCTAAACCAGACTGTCTCTAAATTCAGACTCACATACCTAAAAACCTGACATCTTGACTTGGATGGCTACTTGGCATCTAAACTTTATGCCTGAAACTCAACTCTTGATCCCTCCAACCTTCTTCTACTATACTTTTTTCCATGTTGCCTGGCACCACCATGCATTTAGTTGCCCATGCTGGCTTCTCTCGTTCCCACCCTACTTCCAAGTCATCAGAAAATACAGTGAACTCTGACTTTTAAATATATCTTGTATATGACCAATTACTTCACCTCTTTCACCCTAGTCCAAGCTGCCTTTCTCTCTTATTTGGAATGTTGGATAATAATCAAGAGTCTCCTAATTGAACTGCCTTCCTGCTACACTTACCCCATCCAGGCACTCTCATTACAGCACTCACAGGCAAACTTAAAAGTTAAGTCAGGTTGTGATTCTCCCCTGTTGACCTATCCTCTCATCATGCCTAGAAAAAAATCCAAAACTACATGACTTGCACGTCTCCACATGTGCTGGCCTAGGCCTTTCCTGCTCTCCCAGCTCCGACAGCTCTTCCCTCACTCCAGATACATTCACCTCCGTATGATTCCTTGTGCACTCAACGTTCATCTCACTTTGCAGCCATTTCTTTTGGCCTGGGAAGCTCTTCTCTCAGCTGTCTCTCCAGGTCTTTGTTTACAGTGGTCTTTTCTGGCTACCCTACTTAAAATAGCTTGCATTCATTTTTTGTTGCTGCTGGAAAAAATTATCAGAATTTAGTGACTTAAAGCAGCAGAAATTTGTGTCCCCGTTTTCTTACTGCTTGTAAGCTGACTGCCATTCCTAGCTTCCATGAGATGCCACATTCCTTGGCTTGTGGCCCCTTCCTCCATCTTCAAAGCCAGCTATGGCAGTCAGGTCTCCCTCATGCTTTAAATTTCTTTTGCATCTTCTTCCATTGTCATTGTCACATATCTCTAACCTTTCACTTTTGAGGGCCCATGTGATGATACTGGGTTCATCTACATTATTCTAAATAATCTCCCCACCTCGAGATCTTTCACCTTAACCACATCTGTAAAATTCCCTGTTCCATGTAATGTAGCCTAGTCATAGCTTCTAGGGATTAGAGGGTTAATATCTTCTTGGGGCCGTTATTCCATCCACCATTCAGCCCTCTCCATCTCTCTATCTATTTAGCCTGCTTCATTTTTTGTAGCGTTTCTCACAAACTGACGTTGTTTTTCACTGTTTATCCCTTCGGCTAAACAGTAAATTTCATGAAACTAGAAGTTGTCTCTTTTGGTTACTTCAGTAGATACAGCACCTATAGCAGTGCCTAAACACATAAGTGCTCAATAAGTAGGTGATAAAAAAACCAGGAGTTTACTCGGGCGTCTTGGGTGTGAAATGTGTGCGTGATCATCAGTGGGTGTATCCAGTAAGCAACTGAGTGTGTGCTGGGACCTAGTAGGGTTTTCTTTTATATGCCTGGAGAAAGGCAGGGTGGGCATAGTGGTAAGCTCAAAATCTGTGGAGTCAGACAGTTCTGGACTAAAATCCAAACCTGGCATTAGCCCAACAGTTGACAAATCACACCAACCTCCATAATAACAATGGTATTTAGCTTTGGGATTGTTGATAGGATTAAGTGAGATGCTACATATAACACATTTATAGTTCCTAGTTTATAGTAAGCATTCAATAAATGTGCACTATACTTCCTTCCACTATGGGTAACAGTGAGGAAAATGGGTAAAGTGAGAAGTGAGGAAGAAGCTATCCCAGGACAGAGCCAGGACGGATCCAATGGGAACACTAAGGAACAGAAAGAGGAAGAGGAGGCAACACTATTAACAATAAAAATTGGGAAGAGCTACAAAGGTCAGAGGAAAATCAGGAGAGTATCCTGCCATGGAAGTCACAGGAAGAGTAGGTCGTTTCAGGAAGGAGCTTGTGCTGAACAGTGTCAGACACTGCTGAGAGATTAAGCAAAATAATCCACACAAAAGAAGCATTATCTTAAATCACAGAAGAAGATTTTAGCACAAAATTATTACCCATAATCCCTTAGTTAGGGAATGAAACAGAGACTTAATTTCTATACAATATCTCTTCTGCCTTATTTTTATTTTTATTTTCTTTTTGCAAAAGAATATCTGTTTTTCAGCAGGGAACCCAGGGTGGAGGCTGTATGTCCCAGCCTTCCTTGAACCTTGACAAGACCATTTCACTAAGTTCTGTCCCATCAGCTGTAAGTATGTATAACATGTGAGGTTACTGGCAGTTGGCCTTAGAAAAATTGGGCCTCCAGTTCCTTCTTCCTACTAACCGGGATGTAGAAATCATGGCCACAGCCTAGCTAAGTGCTTATTTGGGGGTTTTCTGTCACACACAACTGAATTTGATACTAATTTACCACTGCTGAAGTGGCAAATTTGAAATTTGACCTAAGCTCCATGTGGTTTTGTCTGATACCAAAGTAGCTTCTTCTAACACAATGATTCATTGCCTCTGCTTTAAATTACCCAAAAGACAAACTGGAATCCTTCTTGACCTGAAATACTACCGGCAGCAGTGCCCCCAGCTCTTGTATAATTGCACGATTGGAGCTAGCTTTGTGTATGTTGTTATGGGAGGTATTGGCCTTTGCAGTTTCTAGCACCTGGGAGACGTGAACAATTCTGGGATAGTTTTGTGGAGTCAGGACACCTGTCATTGAATCAAAAGGCTACATACAAGCTACAGTATTTAGTCTCAACCTAAGACTCAATATTTGAGAATACACTGAGTGGAAAGCAGCAGGCTTTGGGGGTAGGAATGGGAGAAATATAGACTCAAGAAAGATTTGAGGGGCTGCAATGGAAGAAAGACTCCCCACAAGTCAGCACAGTGGGCTCCAGAGTTGCTTTGTCATTAAATAGTTCGGTAGTTCTGGACTGACTTATAAACTAGGTGTTTCACTCTGGTACTTTCCATTATATTACACATGCCATGGAAAAGCTTCAGAATAATCTAGGTCCATTTGGAAATATCACTGCATAGGACCTACCAAAAGAAAGGGATCTTACTGAGCCATCACTACCGTGACCTTGGACTTCCAGTAGTAATGCAGAAATGCACCACTTTATACGCAGTTTATTCATGACTAATAGCTTCTGTTTTTCAATTCAGCCACTCATGAACCAGAATATTCCCTCTGGACAGAGAATTATTGAATTCAAACAAACACTTATTGGGCACCTGTAATTGGTCAAACTAACAAGCATTTAGGTTGATTTAAACTTTTGCCTAGACCTAATTAGCATTCCAATTTAACAAACTGTGCTAACTGGTCCCTGAAGGTTCATTAGTAAAGGTTTCTTATGCTTCCCAATGCTCACTTAGAATCTCATCCTTAAGAAGTGCACTTCACATTCATGATTGATTCCTTCTCTATGTTTAGAGAATTTGCATGGCTTGGTCAACCGTTTTGGACAGTTTAATTGCCTAATATTTCCATGTTATACATGTCACAGTTATTGCTAATTGAAGGTCAATGTTTGGAAACACTTAGCCAGGATAAAGAGATATTTGGAAACATTGTTAATGGAGGCACAAGGCTGTAATGAAATAAACACGGTTTGGGATGAAAGGAGTCAAGTTACCTATGAAGTCCCCTGTTGTTTGTGGTTGATTGTCCTACAACTACATGTACTAGCACATGATGGGTGCTTCTTTGTTTTGCTAAAAGTAAATATTCTGCTTCCTCTTTTAAAGTTTTATAGTAGTCATCAGACTAATAAAAATTATTATGACTTTTATGATTGTTGATATTTCAAGGTGAGTAGTAAATGAGAGAATCAAGCAGATAATGCACCTGCCAGAATTTCCAGGACTGTTTTCTGCTACAGTTTATCTTGAACTTCTCTGTTTTCATATTTTTTCTTAGAGTACTGCATGGAAATATCTTTTGAATTATTGTGAATGGCCTAAAGAGTAGTCTTCATATTTTGTACTGTATTACAGTGAGTAACTTGTTCAATGATACCTATAGTGCCTGTTCTTTCCCTGCCCCAAACCAGAAAAACCTACTGCTTCATTTTCTCCCTTCCTTCCTTCCTTCCTTCCTTCCTTCCTTCCTTCCTTCCTTCCTTCCTTCCTTCCTTCCTTCCTT
>NW_016107383.1:3585639-3605825 GCF_001604975.1 Cebus imitator | reverse complement strand
GGTGGCCTTTTGGGGGCATTAGGATCCTTCTTCTTCTTGCCTCCCTTAGCTGGTCCATAATCCTTCATTTCCCGATCATAGCGCACTTTATCCACCTTTGCCATTTCATCAAATTTAGATTTCTCTTTCCCGGACATTGTCTTCCACCTCTCAGAGCATTTCTTGGAAAATTCTGCAAAATTGACAGGAACCTCTGGGCTTTTCTTCTTATGTTCTTTTCTGCACGTCTGCACAAAGAAGGCATAAGCAGACATCTTGCCCTTTGGTTTCTTGGGGTCACCTTTAGCCATCCTGACTGTATTGTTCGCTAGTCTCTACTGCTTCATTTTCTAATGGGTGACATCTGAAAAACCAGAGTAGGCTGCTTGTTTTAAAAAGGTGCTAAGTTCTCTTGCTTCAGAAAGAAATGTTTTACTACCAATTTTGTTGAGTTAGAGTAATGATATTAAGTGAAAAATACCTATACAATAAAATATTTTATACATTCTGAGGGATAAAAAATAAAGATATTATAGTCAAGATAATTCTCTTGTGGGGACCCTATATAAAGGCCGAATTCTGAGCAGACCTTGAATGAGGAGAAACAAAATGGTGAGGAGGAGGAGGAAGGAACCTCTTATGTATTGGCAGAGGATGAAACCAGCAAATCAGGGGTGAGGAATGATAAGACTTTAGGATAGAGAAATGTTATAGGAAAGGACTTACTTGCCACATGCCAAGTTTTCAGAAAGGACCAGTTGTGACAAATAGCATTTTATTCACTCCTTCCCAAGATCAAAGAGGTGATTGTGTGGTGAGTCGGTGTCTGGGATTCCCCCACCTTTTCTCTCTCTTCCTAAGATTGGCCCTCTGAACAGAATAGTGCCTTCTCCTCCACTCCTCAAGCTCTCTCCCTACCCTGCCAGCGATTGGCAGTCAATTCAAGGGGAAGTCAATACTAAGCCATATTCTGTAATCTAGCTTTATCAATAATAGGGCTGCTATGTTACCTTCGTGTTTCTCTGTACCCATTTCTGATCTGAGAGGGCAAGAGAAAATAATATTGTGACCTTTAAATCTCAACGCATGGTTTAATAGAAAAAGAAATAGAAAATTAAGACAAATTCACTTGTCTTCCTGAAATTCTGCTTTCATCATGTCAGTTTCTGCATATTTCCTTGTAAGATTCCAATGGTCTCCATAAAAAGGCTCAATTCTCTGATTTTCAAAGCCTCCTATTGTTTACTTCCACTCTACTAGAGCAACCCTTTTTTTTCCTTGCTGTATTAAGGAGGTTGACAATGGTATTTGACATCCTCTCTTCCACTTTAGGTTCTTCTTCCTTAGCCTTTTCTGTGCTGTATGACTCCTGGTCATAGCTGATTGGATTAGGATGATCATGTGGCCCAAGGGCAACCAATTTCTAGGCTGGCCAGTGATGTGTAACTTGGTCTGGTACAAAAAGCTTTACTCAAGCAGGAATGAAGGTAATAACCTGGACCAATCAGATTGTCTCTTTCAGGACTTTGAATAGGGAAAAAAAGAGTGAATTAGATAAAGGGAAAGGTGCCAGAGGAGATGTGAACCCAAAGAGAAGCAGGACCTGAGAGAGAGACTGGTAGTATTAGGAGAGAAGACTGGAGCGAAGTTGCTCTTGGGTAGTGGCCTAGTGTACTCTCTATTTCCTCTACTTTATTTAACCTTAGAGGGCATCCTTTCTTCACTAGCTGGTCACAACGTTGCATGTTAAATATGGAATCCAGAACATGCCCTGGGGATCTTGTGCATTCTGCTCATGTCCTCCTTCCTTAGTTCTTGCATCTCTTCCTCCCGTGTACTGTTCCTTCACAGCACTAATAAACTTTGGCAATTGTATTTTTATTTGTGTATCTATTTATTCGATAACTGCTTCTAGTAGGCTGGGAGCAACATGTGGGGGCAAGGATTAGTGCATTTTTGTTCACCACTGTGTTCTTAGCATTTTGCTCAGTGCCTTGGCATGGTAGATTATTAATATTCATTGAATGAGTGAATGATTTTCCCCACTTCGGCTCATTTCCCTCTACCTTTCTCAAGCCCAGACTCAAGACCCTTCACTTATTTCTCTGTCTCAGTGTTGCCTTCTTTGGTCTTTTAATTGCATCTATAGTTTAACCATTACAAGGTATTTATTATACTACTGTTATTTCTTTTCTTTTTTTTTTTTTTTGAGATGGAGTTTTGCTCTTGTTATCCAGGCTGGAGTGCAGTGGCACAATCTCAGCTCACTGCAACCTTGGCCTCCTGGGTTCAAGCAATTCTCCTGCCTCAGCCTCCTGAGTAGCTGGGACCATGCCCAGGTAATTTTTGTATTTTTAGTAGAGATGGGGTTTCACCATGTTGACCAAGATGGTCTCGATCTCTTGACCTCGTGATCCACCTGCCTTGGCCTCCCAAAGTGCTGGGATTGTAGATGTGACCCACCACGCCCAGCCACTACTGTTATTTCTTAATTGTGTTGTGTATTCAAAGTTAATTTTTACATGAATGAAAGCAGATATAGTGACTCTTTCCATGTACCCCTTCCTTCTCCAAAATGCCTAACATTATTATTTTTTATTTTCGTAGAGACAGAGGGTTCTCACTATGTTGCACAGACAGGCCCTGAATTTCATGGCCTCAAGCAATTCTACCATGTTGGCCTCCCAAAGTGCTGGGATTATTGGCATAGCCACCAAACCAGACCCATTAATTTTTTAAAATTATTGTTTAATCTCACTCCACATCCAGATTATAAAAATCTTTGAAAGTAGGTACCATATCTTCTTTTTAAAAATCAAGTAGCGTTTATTATCTTAATGTTGTATTTCTTGCTAAGGTAAAATTCATATACAATAAAACTACATATATTTAAAGTGAACAATTTGATAAGTTTTGACATATATTTACACTAAAAATCTATTATCACAACTAAGGTACCAAATATTTCTGTCATCTCCAAAAGTTTCTATGTATCATTTGCACTTCATCTTTCATTGCATTTCTACCTCAGGCAACTGCTGGTGGATTATAGGTAAACTTAGATTTTCTAAACTTCTATAAAAATGGAAATATACAGTAAGCACTCATTTTAAAAACATAATGGATTCTTTTATTAGATATAATAATTTCCAGAGTAACTCCACATTGATGCATATATTAGTAGGGAAGTACCGTTTGGTGGCTGAATACTATTCCATTATATGGTTATACCATATTTTCTTTATTCACTGCCGATGAACATTTGAGTTATTTCCAGTTTGAGATCATTGCAAATGAAGCTGCTATGAATTTTTGTGTGCAAGTCTTTATGTGGACATATGTTTTCATTTCTAGTAGGTAGATTCTAGAGGTGAGATGACTGGGTTATGGATGGTATACGTTTAACTTTCCAAAAGTCTGTTAAAGTGTTTTCTAAAGTGATTGTATGCTTTTACATTCCCACAAGCAGTTTATAAGGACACAACATGCTCAACACCTGATATTGCCCATTTTAAAAAAACATTTTTTGCTATTCTAAAAGATGTTCAGCCTGGATGCAGTGGCTCATGTCTATAATTCCAGCAATTTGGGAGGCTGAGGTAGATCGCTTGAGGCCAGGACTAACCTGAGCAATATTGTGAGATCCCTCTTTCTCTACAAAGGGTTAAAATTACCCGGGTGTAGTGGTTTGTACCTGTGGTCCCAGCTACTTGGGAGGTTGAGGCAGAAGGATCACTTGAGCCTAGGAGTTTGAAATTGCAGTCTCAAAAAATGTTAAAAAATTAAACAAATAAATAAATGATGTTTAATGGTTTCTGATTGTTTTCATTTTTCTTCTTGGTGACAAATGGTGATAAACACTTTAATGCACTTATTATTCATGTGTATATCTTTTATTTTGTGAAATGTCTGTCAAATCTTTTGCCCAGTTTTAAATTGGCAAATTGTAAGAATCCTTTAAATATTCTGGTTTCAAGTCCTTTGTCTGAAATGAGTTTTAAATTTTAAATATAGCTTTTTGATGTGGAACTTTAAGTCATTGAGAATGTGCTGTATTTTTCTCATTCTTTGTATTTTGAGTTATTTTGGATTCCATCTGGATATTCTCAGTGTTTTGTTATATCGACTTTGGGTTATTTTATATTCCTCTGAGAAATTTTGCTAATGTTTTCCTTTTCAAATACCCACTAACTTGTTATCTGTCTCACACGTGCATGGTTAAGGGGTCAACCTGAACTATTTTTGTTTTTTGTGCATAGAACTAGATGATCTATTCATCTGCTTCTCTACCTTCTCGGATTCCCTCCTCATTTTCCCATGGTAGCTGTTGTCCTAGCCTCTTTCCTTGGTTCCTGCAGCCAGAAAGATAATGAGGCTTCCCACGTAGTTTTAGCTTCCTGTACTGCAGCGAGATTCTGCAACCATAACCCAAATTTGAGTCAAAACCATAGAGAAATACAAAACTCACCCCCATTCTTGCTGCTGCTTCAAGGTTCCAATTACCTCCGTAATCTGCCTGCTTTTGTTTACTTGTCAAAATTTTTAGGTTTGATTTTTTTTCCCCCCAGAATCTGTAGTTCTTTTGGGTGGAAAGATGGTTCTGTGAGTTACACCATCATACAGGAACTAAAATTTCACCCTGTATCCTGTTTTATCCTTCCTTGTAGTCTCTTAGGGCCAGAGCCAGGGTTGAGAGAGCAGGTCATCATCTTTCTTTCTGCTTCTCTATGAATATATGGTGCCAAAACAAATGCAAGGACATAGAGGAAGCAAACAAAAGTGAGGAATTTGGGAATGTGATTGGAGAAGAAAGTGTCAAACTTTTCCTAAGTATCACAGAATAGATATTATGAGTCTTAGGTGAGTTGCCAATAAATGTTAATCTTTCTGCTTGTTTTTCCTGCTTGTTTATGATCTCTATCATTATTGAACATCAACTATGTGCAGGCGTTGTAGTTGGTGCTTTTCATACATTACATTTCTAAATTTAAAGATTTTTCTCAACTGTATTTCTTATGTTAGGGAATGGGGCTTGGAAAGGTTAAACACATTGTTCAATGTCACATAGTTTAAAAGTAGTGAAGTTTGGGACACGTGTGTGTGTGTGTGTGTGTGTGTGTGTGACCAGAGCCCTATTCCTTTTCCCTTGATCACTCGACCTCTCAGACTCCAGTTCTACCCTAGTGTGTCTCCATATTATTATGAATACAATCATTTACCTTTGTTAACATAAGGGGCTGTTGATCCCTCCCTAAGGGGTAACTATATATGTAATGTATTTCTATAATGCACAAAAATTGGGGACTGAAGAATTTTATTTGCATTGCAAAAGGAAGCCCAGTCTGGTTTCCCTAGGTAGTTCTCCTCTTTCATCTAAAAGTACACTCCAGGTACTGGCTACATAAGCCTTCAACAATAGCTCTTTGAAATGAATTGAGTCCTTGGGAAAGTGTTTAGTGAGAGCAAGTGAATCATTAGCTGTGCCTCTTCAAAATCACATAGAACTTAAGAGATCTATTAGCACCTTCAATTATGCTAATATACACATATACATACAATGTATGTGTTAACACATACATTGTAACAACTTGAAACTCATTAACAGCTTGTTCTCTGTCTCCTATGTTCAATGGTTTGCTTTCACTTAGATTTTTTTACTTACTGTTCCACAAAAGAGATGAAGACTAATGAACAAATATACTAAATTTAGAGACATTTTATACATTCTTAAGAAGACGATCTTTTCAAAGTTAAAAATATGGTTTTTTTGGTCCATGAATTCTTTATCTGTCTTAGAAAATATTAAGAATATTATTAAGAATATTGTTATGAACAGAATATGAGTTGTTTGTGTCTGTAAACTCAATTATTCCTGAAATAGCTAGTTTATTTTTCTTTCTTACTCAGTGTTCTTTTAGCAAACATTTATTTGACATCTAATATGTGCCAGGCACTGTTCCAGGCCTTGGAGCTAAAGAAGTGAAGAAAATAAAGAAAAACTGCCCCCCATATGGTGGGAGAGAAAGACAATAAACATTAAATAAATACAATAATTTAACAAGAAAGCAAAATATATCCTATGTCAGTCGTGAGAAGGACAATGGAGAAAAATAGAGAAAGGGAATAGACAGTGCTGTTTTAAATAAGGTATCAGAGAAGACCTTACATGGTACATAATCTTTAAGCAAAGACTTAAAAGAAGATGTATTATGCTTTGGAGTATTTCAGTGAAAAACATTTCAGACAACTTGAAAGTCATTAACGGCTTATTATCTGTCTTATGTGATCAATTGCTTGAAGGAACAGCAAGTATAGAGATCCTGAATAGGGAGGCCTTGAGCAGGGAGCCACCTGCCATGTTCAAGACTCAGCAAACAGGCCAGTGCGGCTAGCACACCACAAGGAAGGGGGCGGGAGGGGCAGGCAGCGTGAGGTTACTACATCAGGGAGAGCATGTATTTTGAGTAAGACATCAGGGTGGAGGGTTGGTTTTCACAGAAAAGATATGTGATCTATTTCAGCAGGATTGCTCTGAATAGAATAGACTCTAAGAGACTAAGATCAGAGGGAAAAGGTAGTTGAGGCTATGGAAGTCGTTCAAAGGAGAGATCTTGAAGGGTTGGACCATGGGAGTGACAAAGGAAGAGGTGAGAAGTGGTCACACCCTGGATATATTTTGAAGGGAGAGCATAAAGGATTTGCTGAGTGGAATATGAGAGAAAAAGAGAAGTCAGGAGTGAACCCAAAGTTGTGGTCTGAGCAACAGGAAAAATGTAGTTGTCATTGACTGAGAGGGAAGCCTATGGAAGGAATATGCCAGGGATAAAAGAATAAGAACATAGTTTTTACATGTGAGGTGTGACACATATATCAGTCACCCAATAAAGGGCTCAAGTTGGCAACTGGATACAAGAATCCAGAGTTTATGGGTGAGGTCCAGGCTAGAGTTGTAACTGTGGGAGTTTTCAGAATATAGATGATATGGCTGGGTGCAGTGGCTCACACCTGTAATCCTGGCATTTTGGGAGGCTGAGGCAGGCAGATCACCTGAGGTCAAGAGTTTGAGAACAACCTGACCAATATGGAGAAATCCTGTCTCTACTAAAAATACAAAAATTGGCAGGGCATGGAGGTGCATGCCTGTAATCCCAACTACTCAGGAGGCCGAGGCAAGAGAATCGCTTGAACCCAGGAGACAGAGTTTGTGGTGAGCCAAGATCATGCCATTGCACTCCAGCCTGGGCAACAAGAGTAAGACTGCATTTCAGAAAAAAAAAAAAAAAAGAATAGATGATATTTAATACCATGTGTATGGTTAAGATTACCATGAATCCCCAGAGTGCTGTAAAATCATAAGATTTATGAGCTGAGGAATAACAAGAACAACAGACTGAGAAGGTATGGTCAGTGAGGTCTAAGAGGTGGAGGGAAGAGCACAGTGTCCTAGAACCCAAATTAAAGAAATGTTTCAAGGAAGCCAGCAATCAATGTGTTAAATGCTGCTAACAGGGTCAAATAAGGTGAGGAACAACAATGTGGAAGTCATTGAAGGTTATGGTCATGTTTAAAAAGTTTTATGAGGGTGGAGTGGCCAAAACACTAGCTGAAAGAAATTTTGGAGAAAATTGGAAAAGAGGAACTGCAAAGAATGAATATAGAGACTGCTCTATATTCTCTCTATATTAAAAACTTAAAAATTTTTTGTCTAAAAGTGTGACAGAAATAGGGAGTAGCTGGAGGCGATGGAGGGTCAAGAGAGTTTTTTATTTTAACAAGATGGGAGAAATCACAACATGTTTGTATGCTCTTGAGATTTATCCAGTGGAGATGCGGAAATGATGATGCAGAAGAGAGGGTAGAGAATTACTAGATAAAAACAGCGAGCAGGGACAGGAGGTAAGGGGACCGACAGTAATTCAGAGTACTAGGAGGGACAACTGAATACACTGGCAGAGAGAGAGGTCCTTGTGGAATTTTCCTGCCAATTACCAAAACTTTTAGTTTGCAAAAGGAAGATTAAAAATTGTAAGACTGAGGCCAGGTGTGGTGGCTCACACTGTAATCCCAGCACTTTGGGAAGCCAGGATGGATGAATTACTTGAGCTCTGAGCTCAGGTGTTCAAGACCAGCCTGGGCAACATGGCGAAACTCCATGTCTACAAAAAAATAGAAAAAATTATCTGGGTATGGTGGCTTACACCTGTAGTCGCAGCTACTCGGGAGGCTGGGGCAGCAGGGTTGCTTGAGCCTGGGAGTTTGAGGGTTCAATGAGCCATGTTCATTCCATTCTGCCCCGGCCTGGGTGAGAAAGTGAGACCATGTCTAAAAAAAGTAAAACTGCTTTTGACATTTTGACATAGAACATAAAGGCATAATAAATATTGTTGATTTTACTGGGAAAATTCAAAGCTGGGAGTGATTAGCTTGCTCAGCTGTTTCTTTTCTCAGGTTGAGAAAACTGAGTCCAAGTTAACAACTAGTTGTTCAGAGAACTGACACCACAACATGTTTTTCCATTTCCTAATTCTGTGCTTAACTCACCGTGTTGTATTGCATGGTCATTAAAGAAGTTACCATCTTGTATTAGTCTGTTCTCATACTGCTAATAAAGACATCCCCAAGACTGGGTAATTTATAAAGGAAGAAGTTTAATGGACTCACAGTTCCACCTGGCTGGGGAGGCCTCACAATCATAGTGGAAGGTGAATGAGCAGCAAAGTCACATCTACATGGTGGCAGGCAAGAGAGCTTGTGTAGGGGAATTCCCCTTTATAAAACCATCAGATCTCATGAGATTTATTCACTACCATGAGAACAGCAGGGGAAAGACCCACCCCCATGGTTCAGTTATTTCCCACTGGGTCCCTCCTACAACATGTGAGAACTTTGGGATCTACAATTCAAGATGAGATTTGGGTGGGGACACAGCCAAACTATATCACATCTCCATTGGTAAATATAATATTTCAAATGGAATATCTTTCTGAGAAAAAAATCAACAAAAAGCATATTACCCATTAAGCCTATAGTAATAGGAAATAATAATGGTAGTCTTTTATATCTTTCATACTATTTCACCCAACCATGACAACATAATATGAGTTATGTATTGTTGTTGCCATTTTTGCAGATGAAAATATTGGTATGGCAAAATAGTTAAGTTACTTGTCCAAAGTTACATGGACATAGATGGCAGAACCAGATCTTAATTCCAGATTTTCTGAGTCAGAGCTATATATCTTATTACTTCTAGTAATGAAATCTCAAATGGTGCTTGGGTTATCTAAAAGGTTAAATTAGTTTTAATGTCTTCCATTATGGTAGAAAAATATGTAAATCAAATGTAATTAAAATAAACTTTTTCACATTTTTAGGGATAACTTTCGGTTTCCTGAAAACTATTACACTCATACAGAACTTCTTCAATGGTAAATGAGATACCCAGACACCAAAGATGCTGATGTTAGAAAGCAGTTCATGAAAATAAATTGGAATTGCATGGAATAAACTGCATGGAACCCATTACAAAAGTTAAAAACTCAACAACTGAGGTAAGCTAATTTAAATAATAAAACTCCGGTAAGCTAATTTAAGAGTCACTGATCCTTTGAGGTATGAACATGTTTTTTCCATTTTTCTTAAACCTTGAGATCATTGGTGGAAAGAAAAGCTGATATTCGAGAGTCATGCTTTAAGAGAAGATCTCTTCCAACCCAATGAGGCAAAAGTTCGAATATTTTAGAATCAAAATTTTTATAGTTTTTTTTTGTGCCTGTCACCCATGAACCAACTAAATGGGAGATGAAACTAGTTGACTGAGAATTGTACAAGTAAAAAATTCACTGGCTAACATTGCCTCACTTTCTCTAGTTTATCCTTGAAACACATACTATTAATATTATTCCTGGACCAACTTATCTCAGTTTGGATGTTATGCTGCTTCCTTAAGTTTCTATATAGAATCTTGGTTGTTTTTTGAGTCAATCTGTTTTCTGACTGAGATTTAAGTTTTACCATCTCACTGGTAGGAATGCACCTCTTATCTACTCTCTTGACTTGAGTTTTTAGCAGCTGTTTACTATAGTGAAATGATTTTTTAAAACGTAATAACAGTAATGACAATTTGTGAAGTATTTACCAGATGGCAGTCATTGTGCAAAAACACTTCAAAACTGTTTGCAGTCATTTTTATTCTATCAATGACCTTATGTAGGTAGTCCTCTTCCTCCTCCTTCCCTTCTCCTTTTCCTTCTTCTTCCCTTCCCCTTCTTCCCCTCTACTTCCCCTTCCCTTCCCCTCCCCCTCTTATTTCTCCTCCTCCTCTTCCCCCCCCAACCCCCCCCACTTTGGCAGAGTGCAGTGGTGCGATAAGGGCTTACTGCACCTTGACCTTCTGAGGCTAAGTAATCCTCCTGCCTCAGCCTCCAGAATGTCTAGGACCACAGGCACACACTACAATCACAGGCTAATTTTCTTTTTTTGGTAGAGATGAGATCTCTCTCTGTTGCCCAGATGTTGCCCAGGCTGGTCTCAAACTCCTGGGCTGAAGGGACTCTGGCACCTCAGTGTCCCAAAGTGCAGGGATTACAGGTGTGAGTCACCATTCCCAGCTTTATTCTTCTTCCATACAGACGAGTAAGCTGAGGTTTAGAGAAATTTGGTAACTTTTCCCAGGAGCCTACAGATAGTAAACATTTCTCATCTGACTCTGGGATTTTTTCATGGCTGAGGGACTTAGGGAAAGGCTAGAACTGTCTTGCCCTTATGAGACCACTTAGGGAGAAAGCTGGAAAGGTAAGAAGGAACAAGTCGACAATAAGGCCTTTCTGGCAGTTGGGAATCTGCTTCTAGCTAAAAATCTCTATAGTCCTCAGAAAGGGAATTGTTTTGGGGCCACCAGCTTGGAGGTACACCAAGTAAGTTTTGGATTACACTTGTATGATCCTCTACAAGTTGAGAATCACTTTTCTAATTGAGTGAATGCTTCAAAGTCATCCTGATATTGAAGTCAATGCTATAATAAAAATGCGAACCAGACAGAAGTCAAAAGCAACATGATTGGGAAATTGACATTGTATATAGTTTCTTTCATATCTCTTGAAGGTATTCACAATGACATGAATAGCAACATACTGTTCTTGTCCCTTTTTTTGGTCTCACATTGAAAATATTGATTGTGGCCTGTAATCCCAACACTTTGGGAGGCTGAGGCAGATGGATCTCTTGAGGCCAGGAGTTCAAGACCAGCCTGAGCAACATGGTGAAAACCTTTCTCTACTACAACAAAAATTAGTCAGGTGTGGTGGCACATGACTTGTAGTCCCAGCTACTTGGAAGGCTGAGGTACCAGAATTGCATGAATTTGGGAGGTGCAGGTTGCAGTGAGTTGATATCAGCCATTAGACTCCAGCCTGAGCAACAGCGTGAGATGCTGTCTCAAAACAACAACAATAACAAAACATTTATTGTGTTGGTTTTTCTGAGTTTCCATGCTCCAGCTCATTCAAAGTGAAACCTATGAGCCTTGTCTTTGCTTCCCGTTCATACGTACTGCTTCTGAGATCCCTTATCTCTTTCCTTCTTGTCCTTTGACACTGTAGTCTTGTCTTACTTTTGCTTATCATATCTTGGAGTTTATTCCAAGGAGCTTTGATCTTACTTGGATTGTCAGGTTGGATTCTCTACACTGGCATATCTCAACACTGAAACCACTTCATTTCACCTTGCCCTCCCATGTGCCCAGGGCCATGCCAGAGTGAGTAGATCTGTGTAATTCCAGTGCCTACCTTTTCTCCCTTACCTTATTCTCTTGTTTCAAGTACAGGGCCATGTTTCATTTATGCAGCCCAATCATTCATTTATTTATTCAATCACTCTTCATTTATTTAAGTCAACAGCATATTAAACACAATTCTTTCCAATGTTGAGAAATTTGTTCATTAATGTTCTTACAATTTTTCCTAAGTCTTTTGAGTTCTATAGAGTTTCTATCAGGTTGCACGTAAAAAAATAAAAATATACACTGGGGCATTTCAAGAATTAATAGAAAAGCTTAAGAAATCAAAATTCACTTACAAGCACATTTCTATAAAAAGCCAACTGAAATGGAATTAAAGGCAAAGCAAGTTGAATAAATGTAATTTAAGTCTATTATAGTATTTTTTTTCAGGTCTAAATATAAGGAAAGGTATACATTTTTGTATCTATTCTGGACAGAATATAAAACTGAGGGAACTGCTTTAATTCAAATTCTACCACATCCAATGTTTATTCTCCTCCACAAAATTGAAGAAGTTTTTTGGTTTTGGAGGTGTTAATTTCCATATTGTTGAAAACATAACCCTTTCTTTCACTCTCTAGGAAGAGGAGTTCTGTACATGTTGAGGACAATTATAAAAAGACTTTTCACTTGCCCATTTCCCCAGTTACTGTCATCATTAGAACTGTCATAGTTTTGTGTTGATGACTGCTTGGACACAGAAATCAGGTGAGAATATTAATGTATCAAGAAGGAGTTTTTTAGGAATTTAACATCTTTGGTTCAAACTGTGAGGTTAACATGGACAGACGACATTGAAATCAATGGCATATGCATAATTTTCTGTAAAATGTGTGATGCTTTGGACCTTGAGAAGGGAAGGAAAGGCCTTGTAGTCCTGCTTTTAAAGAGTGTGCAAGAAGGCAAACAGGAGAGCATCTGGGGCCAGAACATACAGACCTGCCACCAAAACTAAGCAGCTGCAGCACATATCTTTTCTTTCATGAACACGTTAATGAGGAAAAATGTCTTAAATATTGTGTGGTTAAAACGTGTGTAATTGTGTGCATGCACAGACAAATACCCACTAAAAACTCAGCACCACTTGGGTAAATAACAATTTAATTTTTAAAAGACCCCCAGTCATGGCATGGTGCAGTTACAATTTTAACAAGTAACTACAAAGTTTAATTAACTAAGCTCTGAATTGCAACTGTCCTAAGCTACATGAGCATTATGTGCTAAACACTACGGAATGGGACTAGCTGACTTAATTCTAGTAATCAAGTTAATACATAAGAGATTCATTGAGTATTGTCCTTTCCTACATTTTATTAATGGTTTCTATGAGACTCAGTTACATAACATGTAGAATTGCTTCCAAATTCCAGGCTACATTCCTAATTGAATCAAGAGAAAATAAATAGCAATAAAAGGCAAACTCTGAGAAATGAAACAGTATACATGATTCAAATATGGTTGAATATAGTTTCTTGGTGTGTGTTTTAATCATATCCTTTCTTCTTCATGTTCATCTTGATTTCTGTGTTGATTTTGGAAGTCTAGAATTTATTCTTATAGTAGTTTATTTAAGAGTACATCTGAATTTAATGACAATTTAGAAGTTCTTTATTTTCTTTGAAGTGTAATCTATATGTTAGTACTTTGGTAAAAGGCATTATTATAGCATATTTAAGATAGTGCTAAGAATGTAACAAACATTCAACAAATATTTGTAAAACAAAATTCATTCCTGCTGTGTCCATCCAAGTGATGGTTGTTCTATATTTCCTCCCCCTCTTCCTGTCTATGAAGTAAAGCCTATCCATACTGTATGTATGATGTCTTGTAGGGTTCTCAAAACAACATATCCAGAAAGAAATTCATTCTCTTTCATTCATCCATCTATGATTCACGTCATCAACATCTGCTTAGTCATGTAAGCCAGGAGCCTTGAACTCATTCGTTATGTCTTCCTCTCTTTCAGCCCCTGACCATATCTGTCCTATGTGTCTCCACTTCTCCATACCCATGACCACCAGTTTAGTGTAGTATATCTTTGTCTATGCTGTCACAGCATGCTCCTGAGTGGCCTACTTCTTTCTTTTTGTTTTCAGTTATTCTGCACTCTGCTATCAGGATTATTTTTTCTGAGATAGGAGTTTCATCCCTTCACTAATTTCTCTCCAAGTATAAGATGGAATTTAAACTCCTCTGCATAACAGATGAGAAACTCCGGTGAATAGAATACAGCAGAAATAATGGGCTACCACTTACAAGCTTTGGTTATAAAAGAAGACTTTGGCTTTTGTATTGGGTACTCAGCCTCTTTTGCTCTCTCACCTGCTTTGAAGGAAGATAGCTGCCATGTTGTGAGTCACCCTATGAAGAGGTCCATGTTGCAAGGAACTGAGGGAGGCCCCTGGCAAAGAGGCAGTGAGGAAGTAAGACCTTCTAGTCCAACATCCTATGAGAAACTGAATCCTGTCTACAACTACATGAGAGAGGTTTTGAAGAAGATTCTTTCTCAGCAATAGAAAAACATACTCTTTTATAGTAAGGCATCTATTGCTTGACACTATCCTTCAAAAAAGATCGGTTTTAGACCTACAGATGCAGGATATTTTCTTGACCCCTTCACAGGACTTGTGACAGGGGTGCCCGATTTACTTAGCCCGTTCCACTTAACACCTTGTGGTAGGGAGTGTGCAAATGATCGAGTGTGGGAACTGGAGCCAGTGAGTTCAGGAATCGGCCAGGAGCCCAGTAGGAGTTCACGCAGGTCCTCTAGGCTCCACCCCTCCTGGGAGGGAGCATATAGGCAGGAGAGTGCAGTAACTGGCTAGCCACTTCAGTGGTGGCAGAGGCAAACTTTGTGCAGACCCCATTGCAACATCCAAGCTGGGGAGCCTGTGACCCCAATGCCTCAAAGAGTGTGTTACAGTGCTCTCTTAGCTCCGCCGTTCTTGGACAGCAGTGTGATATCAGCTCAGTAGGACCTTTGCCTCATTGCGTGGGGTGGTTGCCCTCTACCAGTGAGGGCAAAGGGCCAGTTTGACAGCCTTTTTGGGTACCTGCATTTGGTACATCCCAAATTCTTATCTGCTTTCCAAGAGGAATGAGGTCATGCAGACAAATTGAAGAATGGTAAATGTGGGGAATTTTATTGAGTGATAAAAGTGGCTGTCAGCCGAGAGGGGACATGGGAAAGGGGATGGGAAAAGCAGGTTGTACTCCCCTGAAGTCAAACTGCCTCTCTGCTTCTTTCTTTTGAAGTTAAGTTGCCTCATCCAGCTACCATCTCTGAAGTCAAAGTTAAAGTCAACCTTTCCCTGCTGTCCAGCCTTCTTTCCTCTGCCAGCTGAATCTGGGGTCTTTATAGGCACAGGATGGGTGCAAGGTGGGTCATAGGTAGTTTTGGAAGAGGCAACATTCAACTGGTAAAAAGACATTATTCAGAAAGAACCAGTTGGGAGAGAGCAGGCACACAGGGATGGAAATTCTCACTTTGGACTGCAGGTTTCGGGCTTTTCTGCTGGAAGCTGGGGGTTTTGCTAGGGACACATTGCTGTCTGCCTAGAATTTCTCTATCACCACTATGTGCTATCCAGGTGCTAAGCTAGGATAGTAGTTCAATTATAAAAAAGATGAAGGCCATTTGTTCTTTTGCTGGATGTTTTTCTCTCAACTACTTCTTGTCTGCCTGCAAGCATGCCCAGGTTTTTTCTCTTATACAAATCAAATTGAAAACGCTAAAAGTTATTCCCTCTTCCCTGATATTCTCTCAAACTACTACTGCTACTTTCTCTTCTCAAGCAATGAAAGATGCTTAGAACAAAAAGACTGCTCATATGCACAGAATAAAAGCAAGACCAGTGCATGCGCTCGGGCCATAGAAAAAGGCATAGAAAAATTCATGTAGGACATTATAGGCCACAGTAAAAAACTTGGTTTTATAGCAAGTACAGCATTGCTAGTGGTAACTAAACACACTTTTATCCATTTGGTACTATAGGCTTAGTGTCTAGACTAGTCTATGAGCTTGTCAATGGCTTTATTTAAATCTGAAAGAAAAATTATTGGCTTCAAAATAAGAAAAACAACACCCTGGAAAAATAAAAATGAACAAAAGTATAATTAAATGTCTAAAGAATATAATATGTTAAGTGTAATTCAAACCAACTCTACTTAAATATAAATGTAATCCGCAAGTGCAAAATAAATCACTTAACTTTAAAAAACTCAAATGTGTAAACATTTAAAAAACATTTGGAAAAAATTTTAGAGAAGTTATATTTAACATCTGATGTGGGTGTATTTTTATATGTTTGTATTGATATGGAATGGAACTCTCTAAACTTAGAAAGTTGGGGGACTAAGAAGTCCCAAAACTGCCATGAATTTGTTTGCTAATAGCTAAAAAGAGCAGAGTGTCTCAGCAGACAAGAATAATTCAAAAGGTGAATATGTTCAATGTGTATAACTATCAGTAAAATAATATTCTGTAATTCTCTGGAATAATAAAATGTACATATACATATATATAAATTGGATATTAAATGTTTAATATTATATATATTTTTTCAGGCATCTGTGCCTTTTTTCTGTTTACACAAGAAGAAGTATAGAATCAAGAATCAAGTGTATATTTGGCTGTAATATACACATTAGTAATATATAATCCTGTCACATAAGTAAAGATTATTTTTATTTTCAATGTTATAAAAATATGTTTCTGGCAGTTCTTAAAACTAGACCCAATAAATATTTAGTTGATATTTCCCTTGACAAGTGTCTGAGAATTTATTTCTTTCAAGATTTATAGGCTGGGATACTTTTTTGTTTTGTTAATCTTTATATGATATTGACTACATACACAAAAAACACATATACTCATATGTACAAACATACACAAACATACTTATAAACACACAATTGTAAAGATCAGGCATCTCACAAATCCAGAGAAAACTGAAGTAAGATTTTTGCTTTTTCTTTATGTTTCCAGTATAACCTGGAACCCTGCCAGCAACACCAGAATTGGATACCATCTGTGAAATTAATTTGAAATTCACTAAGTTTAATTTGCCTGGCTCTAAATCTGTCATGGCTTTCCTCCAAATTTATTTTTCCAAGTTTAGACTTCAATTTTATTCAGAGATGCTTCTCCTGAGGGTATTTTGGTCCCTTTCACTGGGGAACTATGCATTTTAACCATTAACCATTCATATTTCCTATCTTCTCTGTATTTGAGTTAGTAGCTTGTGTCTCAGACTAAGCTTCAGTATAGTTAAGAAGAAACAATGTTGGTTAGTTCAGCAAAGCATCAAGAAAAGAGTTCTCAAGTCATTTAAAACACCTTTAGTAGCTGGTTTATTTTCTTATTTTTTAAAATAAATTTCTACCCTGATTTAGAAGTTGTGCATTGGTGGGGCAGAGGAAGGGTGAGAAAAAACTTAAAGCAGCCTTTCTTAAACTTTTTACCCTAAGATAACTCTTGAAATAATCTTCAAGTCTAGATTTCCTGCATAAAATTATTATATCAACAACTCCCTATACATTAGTGTTATCAGTAATTTGTGGAAATAATAACCCAGTAATAATATCAATGCTCTTTTGAGTGTACAATGATATTTTCCTATATATTAGTTTGTTTGGCTTACTTATAAAATATTCCATTTGATTGGTTTGCCTTTCTCATGCTATAATACTAGTCAGTAATGAAAGGCAGAGGGAACCTTAATTCTTTTGGTTTTTACATTTTTGCTTGATCTTTTAAAATCTAATTCAAAAAGACTTGAAGATATGAAGCCATTCTTTGGCAACCAGCAGTGTGAATGAAGAATTATTTAGGTCTTGGGCCAGAGATTGAAATTCCTACTCTGGAGCATGGTAGGGGCCTCCACAGCCAGAACTGTGGAAGGTGCCTTAGCAGTAGGTGCTGGAATTGTGCTGTCCTCCATCACAAGCCTGTGGTGGGAGGAGAATTTCTACAGCTACAGTTTCTCCTGGATGATGAGACTTATAGTCAGAGCCAATTTGGAAATCTGGAATGCATCTGTGTGTGTCATTGCTGGGAGTTCCAGCCTGCTCTCCCGAGATTTGGGTACAGTGGGGCCCTCTACTCTACCTACAGGCAGAAAATAAAGCATTCAGACACCCAGTTGCCTGGACCAGCAGCCTGAGCCATTCCACCCTTCATGGACATAGATTGTGGTGCAGTAGGGCCCTCTCTGCTTTACACATAGGCAATCTCCTGGCACTTGGAGCACCCACTCACATGGATTAGCATATTGGGTATCGCACCCTTCTTGTGCAGAAATCCTGTGCACAAAAAATAATCACAAAAATTACTGCCAGCATCTCCAGATGAGAAGGTTCCAGATCAAGAATTCAGGCACCATGAAAAATCTGAATGTAGTGACACTAACAAAGGATTGTACTACTCTGCAGGAATGGTTCCTAACCAAAATGGGAACTCAGAAATGACAGGTAAAGATTTCAAGCATGGATTGAAAGGAAGCTCAACAAGATCAAAGAAAAGTTTGAAAATCCACACAAAGAAACTTCTAAAACAATCCAGGAAATGAAGGAAGGGATAAACATCTTAAAAAGAACACAATCAGAGCTTCTGGAATTGAAAATCTCACTTAAAGGATTCCAAAATACAATAGAAAGCTTTATCAAGAAACTGAAATAAGCAGAAAAAATAATTTCAGAGCTTGAAAACTGATCTTTTGAACTAATGCAGTCAGAAAAAACAATAAAGAAAAAAAGAATTTTAAAAAATGAGTAAAGCCTTAGAGAAATACGGGATTATGTAAAGTGACCAAACCTTCAAGTGCTGGCATTTCTGAGAGAAACGAAGAGAAATTAAAAAGCCCGGTAAACATATTTAATAAAATAATTCAAGAAAATTTCCCTAATCTTGCTAGAGGGAGACATCCAGATACAAGAAATCTAGGGAACTCCTGTAAGATACTATATAAAATGAACATCATTAAGGTATATAGTCACCAGACTGTCCAAGATTAAAACTAAGAAAAAGTCTTAAAGGCAGCTAGAGAAAAAGGTCACATTATGTACAAAGGGAGCCCTATTAGGCTTACAGCAAACTTCTTAGCAGAAACCTTATAAGCCAAGAGAGACTGGAGGCCTATTTTAAGCATTTTTAAAGAAAAGAAATTCTAACCAGGAGTTTCAAATCCTGCCAAATTAAGCTTCATAAGTGAGGGAGAAATAAAATATTTTTCAGACAATCAAACACCAAGGGAATTGCAAGAGATCTTTAAGAGTTTCTAAACATAGAAATGAAAGAACAGTACCTCCTACCACTAAAACACACATAAGTACATAGCACATAGACCATATAAAGCAACCACAATAGAAACTGCAAAGCAACCAACAGCTTCATGATAGCATCAAAACTTCACATATAAATATAAACCTAGAATGTAAATGGTCTAACTGACCCACTTAGAAGGCACAGAGTGTCAAGTTGTATTAAAAAAAAAAAAAGCCCATTTGTCTGCCATCTTCAAGAGACCCATCTCACATATAATGATATCTATAGGCACAAAGTAAAGGATTAGCGAAACAGAGCCATCAGACAAGAGAAAGAGGCATCCAAATAGGTTGAGAG
This sequence comes from Cebus imitator, assembly GCF_001604975.1. Classification (NCBI taxonomy): domain Eukaryota; kingdom Metazoa; phylum Chordata; class Mammalia; order Primates; family Cebidae; genus Cebus; species Cebus imitator. The sequence goes on along the minus strand of NW_016107383.1, from coordinate 3,586,446 downwards.
GAAGTTAAACCATCCCCATTTTCACATGACATGATTCTATATCTAGAAATCCCCATAGTCTTGACCTAAAAGTTTCTTCAACTGATAAACAACTTCAGCAAAGTTTCAGGATACAAAAATCAATGTACAAAATTCAAGTAGCATTTCTGTACACCAAAACAGCCACACTGAGAGCCAAATCAGGAACACAATCACAATCACAATTGCCACAAAAAGAATAAAATGCCTAGGAATACAGCTAACCAGGGAAGTGAAAGATCTCTACAATGAGAACTACAAAACACTGCTCAAAGAAATCAGAGAAGACACAAATGGAAAAACATCCCATGCTCATGGATAAGAAGAGTCAGTATCATTAAAATGGCCATACTGCCCAAGAATGCCTTTGACAAAATTCAACAGCCCTTTATGCTAAAAACCCTCAATAAGCTAGGTATTGACAGAACATATCTCAAAATAATAAAAGCTATTTACGACAAACCAACAGCCACTATCATACTGAATGGGCAAAAACTGGAAGCATTCCCTTTGAAATCTGGCGTTAGACAAGGATGCCCTCTCTCACCACTCCTATTCAATATAGTATTGGAAGTTCTAGCCAGAGCAATCAGGCAAGAAAAAGAAATAAAGGGTATTCAGATAGGAAAGGAGGAAGTCAAATTGTCTCTATTTGCAGATGATATGATTGTATATCGAGAAGACCCCATCGTCTCAGCCCTAAATCTCCTGAAACTGATAAGCAACTTCAGCAAAGTCTCAGGATACAAAATCAATGTGCAAAAATCACAAGCATTCCTATACACCAAT
>NW_016107383.1:3581447-3582992 GCF_001604975.1 Cebus imitator | reverse complement strand
AGCAAAAGAAACTATCAATAGAGTAAACAGAAAACCTACAGAATGGGAGAAAACATTTGTAAACTTACGCATCTGTCAAAGGTGTAGTATCCAGCATCTGTAAGGAACTTAAACAAATTTACAAGAGAAAAACAAATGACCCCATTAAAAAGTGGGCAAAGGACATGAACAGAGACTTCTCAAAAGAAGACATACATGCGGCCAACAATCATATAAAAAAAAACCCTCAACATAACTGATCATTAGAGAAATACAAATCAGAATCACAAGAAGATACCAACTCATACCAGCCAGAATAGCTATTATGAAAAAGTAAAAAATTAACAGACATTGTCAAGGTTGAGGAGCAAAGGGAAGGATTATACACTGTTAATAGGAGTGTAAATTAGTTCGATCATTGTTGAAAGAAGTGTGGTAATTCTTCAAAGAGCTAAAATCAGAAATACCATTTGACCCAGCAATCTCAATACTGGGTATATACCCAGAGGAATATAAATAATTCTACCATAAAGAAACATGTGTGTGAAGAAGAAGGAGAGAGAGGAGTAGAAAAAAATAACTATTGGGTATTGAGTTTAAGACCTGGGTGATGAAATAATCTGTACATCAAACTCCGTGACCTGAGTTTACCTATGTAATAAACCTTCACATGTAACCCTGAATCTAAAATACTAATAAAGTTAAAAAGTTTAGAGAAAGTTCTATTATGCAGACAGAACACTGAAAGGAACAGGGGTATTAGATAAAACAGACTTCATTTATTTAAAAAAAATATATATATATGTATTTTTTACTTTAAGTTCCTGGATACATGGACAGTATATACAGGCTTGTTACATAGGTATACATGTGCCATAGTGGTTTGCTGTACCTATCAACCCATCATCTATGTTTTAAGTGCCACATACATTAGCTATTTGTCCTGATACTACCCATCCCCTTGTCCTCCGTCACAATAGGCCCCGGTATGTGTTGTTCCCCTACCTGTGTCCATGTGTTCTCTGTTTAACTCCCACTTATAAGTGAGAATGTGCAGTGTTTGGTTTTCTGTTCCGTTGTTAGTTTCCTGAGGATTACAGCTTCTAACTTCTTCCATGTCCCTGCGAAGGACATGATATGATTCTTTTTTGTGGTTGCATAATATTTCATAGTATATATATACCACATTTTCTTTGTCCAGTCTATCATTGATGGGCATTTGGGTTGGTTCCATGTATTTGCTATTGTGAAAATGCTGCAATAAACATATGTATGCATGTATATTTATAATAGAATAATTTATATTCTTTTGGGTATATACTCAGTAATGGGATTGCTGGGTCAAATGGTATTTCTGCTTCTAGATCTTTGAGGAATCACCACGCTGTCTTCTACAATGGTTGAACTAATTTTCATTCTCACCAGCAATATAAAAATGTTTCTATTTCTCCACAGCCTTGCCAGCACCTGTCATTTCTTGACTTTTTAATAATTTCCATTCTGACTAGCATGACATGACATCTCATTGTGGTTTTATGTCCATTTCCCTAATGATCAGTGATGTTG
>NW_016107383.1:3577993-3579521 GCF_001604975.1 Cebus imitator | reverse complement strand
ATCCTTCTGGTCCTGAGCCTTTCTTGGTTGGTAGGCTATTTATTACTACTTCAATTTTAGAATTTGTTATTGGTCTATTCAGGGATTTGACTTCTTCCTGGTTTAGTCTTGGTAGGGTGTATGTGTCCAGGAATTTATCCATTTCTTCTAGATTTTCTAGTTTATTTGCATAGAGGTGTTTATAGTTTTCTCTGATGGTTGTTTGTATTTCTTTGGGGGTCACTGGTGATATCCCCTTTGTCATTTTCTATTGTGTCTATTTGATTCTTCTCTCCCTCTTTATTAGTCTAGCGAGTCTAAAAATTGTTTATTATTTTTTTCAAACAACCAGCTCCTGGATTCACTGATTTTTTGAAGGGTTTTCCTCTCTCTATCTCCTTCCATTCCACTCTGATCTTGGTTATTTCCTGTTTTCTGCTAGCTTTGGGTTTTGTTTGTTCTTGGTTCTCTAGTTCTTTTAGTTGTGATGTTAGGGTATTGATTTGAGGGCATTTTAGCTTTTGATGTGACTATTTTGTGCTATAAATTTCCCTTTTAACACTTCTTTAGCTGCATCCGAGAGATTCTGGTAAATTGTCTCTTTGTTCTCATTGGTTTCAAAGAACTTCTTGATTTCTGCCTTAATTTCATTATTTACCTAGGAGTCTTTCAGGAGAAGATTGTTCAATTTCCATGTAGCTGTGTGGTTTTGAGTGAATTTCTTAATTCTGAGTTTTAATTTGATTGTACTGTGATCTGAGAGACTGTTATGACTTCAGTTCTTTTGCCTTTGCTGAGGAGTGTTTTGCTTTTAATTATGTGGTTGATTTTAGAGTAAGTGCCATGTAGCACTGAGAAGAATGTATATTCTGTTGTTTTGGGGTAGAGAGTTCTGTAGATATCTATCAGTTCCACTTGATTCAGAGGTGAGCTCAAGTCCTGGATATCTTGTTAATTTTCTGTACATTGCTCTGTCTAATATTGACAGTAGGGTGTTAAAGTCTCCCACTATTATTGTGTGGGAGTCTAAGTCTCTTTGTAATTCTCTAAGAACTTGTTTTATAAATCTGGGTACTCATATATTGAGTGCATATATATTTTAGATAGTTAGCTCTTCTTGTTGAAATGATCCCTTTACCATTAGGTAATGCACTTGTCTTCTTTGATTTTTGTAAGTTTAAAGTCTGTTTTTTCAGAGGCTACGAATGCAACCTTTGTTTTTTTCTGCTTTCCATTTGCTTGGTAAAATTTCCTCCATTCTTTATTTTGAGCCTAGGTGTGTCGTTGCATGTGAGATGGGTCTCTTGAATACAGCACACTGATGGATCTTGACTCTATCCAATTTTTCAGTCTGTGTCTTTTAAATGGGGAATTTAGTCTATTTGCATTTAAGTTTAATATTGTTATATGTGAAGTTAATCCTGTCATCATAATGCAAGCTGGTTATATTGCAACTAGTTGATACTGCTTCTTCATAGTGTCATTGGTCTTTATATTTTCCTATGTTTTATAGTGGCTAGTACCAGTTTTTTCTTTTTTTTTTTTTTTT
>NW_016107383.1:3573143-3577290 GCF_001604975.1 Cebus imitator | reverse complement strand
GGTCTTCATTCTCGCAGTAAACGCAGCAAAGAAGGAACGTCTTTCCTCATCACGTACTTGTATCCCGTAAGGGGAGGGCCAGTTTTTTCTTTTCTTATTTAGTATTCCCTTCAGAACCTCTTGCAAGGCAGGCCTGGTGGTGACAAGTTCCCTCAGCATTTGCTTGTCTGAAAGGATTTTATTTCTCCATCACTCATGAAGCTTAGTTTGGATAGATATGAAATTCTGGGTTGAAAATTCTTTTCTTTAAGAATATTGAATATTGGCGTCCACTCTCTCCTGGTTTGTAGGGTTTCTGCTGAGAGGTCTGCTGTTAGTCTGATGGGCTTCCCTTTATAAGTGACCTGGCCTTTCTGGCTGCCCTTAACATTGTTTTCTTTATTTTGACCTTGGAGAATCTGATGATTATGTGTCTCAGGTTGATCTTCTCATGAAGTATCTTAGTAGGGTTCTTTGTAGTTCTTGAATTTGAATGTTGGCCTGTTCCGCTAGGTTGGGGAAGTTCTCCTGGATAATATCCTGAAGTGTGTTTTCCACATTGGTCCCATTCTCCTTGTCTCTTTCAGGTGCTTTAATCAGTCATAAATTTGGTCTTTTTACATAGTCCCACTTTTCTTGGAGGTTGTATTTGTTCCTTTTCATTCTTTTTTCTCTAATCTTGTCTGTCTGCCTTATTCAGCAGAATAGTCTTCCATCTCTGATACTGTTTCTTCCACTTGACTGATTCAGTTATTGATACTTATGTATGCTTCACAGTTTTCATGCTGCATTTTTCAGTTCTATCAGGTTATTTATGTTCCTCTCTAAACTGGTTGTTCTAGTTAGCAGTTCCTCTAACCTTTTTTTAAGTTTCTTAGCTTCTTTGCATTGAGTTAGAACATGATTTTTTAGCTAGCAGAGTTTGTTATTATCTACCTTCTGAAGCCTGCTTCTGTCAGTTCATCCATATCGTCCTCCATCCAGTTCTGCACCTTTGCTGGAGAGGTGCTGCAATCATTTAGAAGACAAGAGGCACTCTGGCCTTCTGGGTTTTCAGCATATTTTTTTTTCTTAATTCTTTCTCATCTCCATGAGTTAGTCTAGTTTCTATCTTTGAGGCTGTTGACCCTTGGATGAGGTTTTGGTGGGGATTTTGTTGTTGTTGTTGTTGTTCCTTTCTGCTTTTTTGTTATTCTTTCAATAGTCAGATCCTTCTTCTGTAGGACTACTGTGGTTTGCTTGTGGTTCACTTCAGGGCCTATTCATCTGGTTGGCTCCCATGCCTGGAGATGTCACTTGATGAGGCTGGAGAACATCAAAGATGGGTGCCTGCTTCTTCCTCTGGGGTCTCTGACCTCGAGGGACACCAACCTGATGCCAGTAGGAATGCTCCTGTATAAGATGTCTGACAACCCCTGTTGGGCATCTCACCCAGTTGGGTGTCATGGGAAGCAGGACCTGTTTAATTAGGTACTTTGGTTGTTCATTGGTGGAGAAGGTGTGCTTCACTGGGGGAAACCCACTCATCTAGGCTGCCCAAATTCCTCAGAGCTAGCAGGGGGAAAGAGTAAGTCTGCTGTCCACGGGGACTATGGTCAACCCTCCCCTTAGAGGCTCAGGACCAGGGAAATCAGAGTTCTTTCCCTGAGCCCCTGGCTGGAGTTGGAGTTCTGCAGGAGGCCCTGCAGCCTCAGTGTTGACTGCTGCCCCTCCCTCAATGAACTCAGATGGCTTAAACGGCAGCCATAGCCATGGTTATGGCTGTCCCTCTCCCTAGGAACTCAGCAGGCTTAGGGAGATTCTAGCTGAGTGGGTGTTGAGAATCTGTGTGGCTCCATGGTTGGGGCCCAAGGCCCTGGTGATGTGGGCTTCTGAGTGGGATCTTCCAGTTGTGGGAAGTTCCATGCAGAGTTCCATGGAAAAAGCAGTTTCCCAACTTGGGTAGCATACTCATTCACTGACTCTCTTGCCTGGGAGTCGGGGCTCCCCTGCTCCATGTGGCTCTCAGGTGGGACATACTGCACCACTCTGCTCTTCCTTCCTTTTTGTGGGTCATGTCAGCCACCTAGTCAGTCCTGATGACAGAATCTGGATACCTTGGTGGCCAGTACAGGATTCTCATGCTGTTTCGGATCTTTTCAGTGGGAGCCTCTGATCACCACTGCTTCTAGTTGGCCATCTTGGCCCCACCCCCAGAACAGACCTTAAACCAATAACAGGAATAAAAGGACCAAGAAAGAAATGATTAAGGGTTCACTTCAACAAGAAGACTTAACTATCTTAAATATTTATGAACCTAATATTGGAACACCCAGATTCATAAAACAAGTACTTCTAGAACTATGAAAAGATTTGTACCCCACACAATAATAGCAGGGTACTTCAACACGCTAATGAAAACATTAGGTGATCAATGCAGAGAACTAATAAAAAATTATGGAATTAAATTTGACATTTGACCAATTGAACCTAACAGGCATCCACAGACTACTCCATCCATCAACCACAGAATATACATTCTTCTCATCTGCACACACAACATACTCCATGATTGATCACATACTCAGCCATAAAACAAATCTCAATAAATTCAAAGAAATCAAAATCATACCAACAATACTCTTGGACTAAAGTGGAAAAAATAGAAATCAATACCAAGAAGATTTCTCAAAACCACACAATTAGTTGGAAATTAAACAACTTGCTCCACAGTGAGTTTTGGGAAAACAATGAAATTAAAGCAGAAATCAAAAAATTCTTCGAAATAAGTGAAAACAGAGACACAACATACCAAAATCTCTTGGGTGTAGCAAAAACTATGTTAAAAGGAAAATTTATACTGCTTAAAACCTACCTCAAAAAGTTAAAAAGATCTCAAATTAATGATCTAACATTACACCTAGAAGAACCAGAAAAATAAGAATGACATAGCCCCAAAGTGAACAGAAGAAAATAAAAAGGTAAACTCAATGAAGAACTGAATGAAATTAAGACCCAAAAACCCATACAAAGAATCAACAAAACCAAAAGCTGGTTCTTTGAATCAAGGAACAAGATTAATAGACCACTAGCTAGATTAACAAAGAAAACAGGAGAGAAGATTCAAGTAAACACAATCAGAAATGACAAAGGTGACATTATAACCAATTCTGCAGAAATACAAAAGATCATCAGAGACTATTTTGAAGATCTCTAGGCACACAAACCACAAATTCTTAGAGGAAATGGATAAATTCCTAGAAACACACAGACTCCCAAGATTAAACCAAGAAGAAATTTAAATGCTTTACAGACCAATATCAAGTTCCGAAATTAAATGAGTAATAATCCAAAAAGCCTAGGCCAGATAGACTCACAGCCAAATTCTACTAGATGTACCAAGAAGATCTGATACCAATTCTACTGAAACTGTTCCAAAAAAGCTAAGAGGAATATCTCATCTCTAATTTATTATATGAAGCCAGCATCACCTTGATACCAAACCTGACAAGGACACAATGATAAAAGAAAAGTTTACGTCAATATCCCTGATGAACAAAGATGCAAAAATTTTTAGTGGAATACTAGCAAATTGAATCCAGCAGCACATTAAAAAGTTAATTCATCATGATCAAGTAGTCTTCATTCCTGCGAAGAAAGATTGGTTCAATATATGCAAGCAAATCAATAAATGTGATTCGTCACATAAAGAGAACTAAAAACAAAAACTATGTGATTATCACAATAGAGGCAGAAAATGCTTTTGATAAAATTAACATATTTTCATGACAAAAACTCTCAAGAGACTAGGCATAAAAGGAACATACCTCAAAATAATCAGAGCAGTCTATGACGCACCCACAGCTAACATCTTACTGAATGGGCAAAAAATGGAAATGTTCTCTTTGAGAGCTAGAGCAAGAAAAGAATGTCTACTTTCACCCACCTTTTCAACATAGTACTGGAAGTGTGAACCAGGGCAATTATAAAAGAGAAAGAAATAAAAGACATCCAAATAGGAAGAGAAGAAGTCAAACTATCTGATGATATGATCTATACCTAGAAAACCCTAAAGATTCTGCAAAAAAGCTCCTGGAACTGCTAAATGATTTCAGTAGAGTTTCAGGATACAAAAATTAATGTACAAAATTCAGCAGCCTTTTTCTTTCTTTCTTTCTTTCTTTCTTTC
>NW_016107383.1:3550998-3572824 GCF_001604975.1 Cebus imitator | reverse complement strand
TAATTTTGTATTTTTACTAGAGACAGGGTTTCTCCATGTTTGTCAGGCTGGTCTCAAATTCCCAACCTGAGTTGATCTGCCCACCTTGGCCTCTCAAAGTGCTGGGATTACAGGTGTGAGCCACCACACCCAGCCAAGTATATGGGCTATACCAATAATATATCTTGCTATACCAATAATATTCAAACTGAGAGCCAAATCAGGAACACAATTCCATTTATAATAGCTGCAAAAATCCCCACCAAAACAAAACAAGAAATACATCTAACCAAAGAGGTGAAAGATCATTACAAGGAGAATTACAAAACACTGCTGAAAAAGATCATAGGTGACACAAACAAATGGAAATAGATCCCATGGTTATGGATTGGAAGAATCAATATCATTAAAATGGACATACTGCCCAAAGCAATCTACAGGTTCAGTGCAATTCCTATCAAGCTACCAATATTATTTTTCATAGAACTAGAAAAAATTATTGTAAAATTTTTTGAAACTAAAAAGGAGCCTGAATAGCCAAAGCAATTTTAAGCCAAAAGAACAAAGCAATAGTCCTCACTTTATTTGATTTCAAACTATACTCTAAGGCTATAGCAACCAAAACAGCATGGTACTGATACAAAAACAGACATATAGACCAGTGGAACAGAATAGAGAACCCAGAAATAAAGCCACAGACCTACAACCCTCTGATCTTCAACAAAGTTGGAAGAAAACAAAAAAAGCAATGGATAAAGGACTCCTCATTCAATACGTGGTTCTGGGATAGCTGGGTAGCCATATGCAGAAGATTAAAACTGTACCTCTCCCTTTTACCACATATAAAAATGAACTTCAGATGGATTAAATATTTAAATATAAGACTTCAATCTATAAGAATTCTAGAAGAAAACCTAAGAAATACCATTCTGGACATCAGCCTTGGGAAAGAATTTATGACTAGGTTCTAAAAAGTAAAAAATGACACGTTAAACTAATTTTGACTTAATTAAATGAATTAAAGAACTTCTGCACAGAAAAAAAAATTATCAATGGAGTAAACAGACAACCTACAGACTGGGAGAAAACACTGAAAAACCATGCATCCAACAAAGGTCTAATATCCTAAATCTATAAGAAACTTAAACCTTTGAACAAGCAAAAAATAAATAACCCCTCAAAAAAATCGGCAAAAGACATTTCTCAAAAGAAGACATATAAGCAGCCAACAAATATATGAAAAAATACTCCACATCATTAATTACCAGAGAAATGGAAATCCAAACCACAATGAGAATCTCACACCAGTCAGATGGCTATTACTAAAAAGTAAAACAAACAAACAGAAAACAAAACAAACCAACCAAACAAACAAAAAACACACTGGCAAGGCCACATTGAAAAGGGAATACTGATACACTGATGTAGGGAAGGTAAAGTACTGAAACCACTATAGAAAGAGGCATGGAGATTTCTCAAAGAACTTAAAACGGAACTACCATTTGACCCAACCATTCCATAACTGAGTATATATCCAAAAGAAAATAAAGAAAATAAATTATTCTACCAAAAAGACACATGCACTCGTGTTTATCACAGCACTGTTCACAGTAGCAAAGATAGGCAACCAGCCTAGGTGCCCATCAGTGGTGAAATGGGTAAAGAAACTGTGGAACTGAGACACCATAGAATGCTACACAACCATAAAAAGAGTGAAATCATGTCCTGTGCAGCATCATGGATGTAGCTGAAGGCCATTATTCTAAGTCAGTTAACACAAGAACAGAAAACCAAATATGACTGTTCTCACTTATAGATGGGAGCTAAACAGTGGATACTTATGATCATAAGGATGTCAACAATAGACACTGAGTACTGTGAGGGCAAGGAGGATAAAGATTGAAAAGCTTTACCTATTCGGTACTGTGTTCAGCACCTGGGTGTCAGATTCATCTGTACTCCAAACCTTGGCATCACATAATATGCCCAGGTAACAAACCTGCACATGTATGCCCTGAATCTAAAATACAAGTTGATATTATTAAAAAATAAATAAAAACAAAAGTAAATATAATAAAAATGTACAACTTAAAACTTTTATAATCCTCTCATCATCACTTTTTAAAAAACATGTAAGTCAAAAAAATTAAGTCCTAATTCTGATTTATCACAAGAGATAAAAGATAATTTTAATGGTAACAGTTTTGATTTGCTACTATAATATTCAATTCACATTATGAATTCAATTCATAACATAGTAAAAATTTTAAAAAATCCAAAATCAAATAGATTTGAAAATCTGAAAATCTTTTTACTAATTTCTACCACATAGTTGCTTAAAAAGCTATGAAATGTAGTAGATGTGTACAAATGTAGTTTTTGTCCCCATTTAAAATTCAAAAAAAGTTTGTTGCCAGACTTTCTCAAATAAAAACAAACGATTAGGTCAGTAAGCTCAGTTCATCCTTTTTGAAAGTAATTCTTTTTTTTCTTTTAATAGCTTTTTAAAGCCCAGAAGGCAAAACTAATAAATTTCTGTTAAATAATTGACTTAGTAAGAAAATAATTTTGACTTTGATATAAAATATTTTTTTCTAAAGATAGGCTTTCTTTACACATTTAAATAGAAATTGCAAATGAATATATGCAGTATGAAAATTATTGATCATGTCATTAATACATTTTCTTGTAGTGATAGTGGAAACTTTTCAGCTTCTGATACTAAATTTGTCCTTGCATTTCACTCACTTGAATATTATACACTGACATTACTAGGTTCTTAACAACTGTGGTACTTTTACTTTTTTGGGCAGTAAGTTCTACTACTAAATAACTAGGCTCCTGAATCATTTCAGTGAATGTTATTATTTTCAGCAAAATTTTTACTCTGTTTAGAGACTCCAGTAACCATTTGAAATACTTGTCCCTTTTACTTGCCAAATGGATATGATTTGTAGATGTGTCTTTTCAAGTTTACTTCAACTCTTCTTGCCATGGATAATGCACAAAAAAACTGGACAACTTGTGTTGCCAGGTCATTTAAAATCATTGATAAGTAGCTTTCATTGTCATGCCAGACATTGTGTGTGTGTGTGTGTCTTTTTCACTGGTGTAGATAAATGACTTAGAAGATTGTAACTCTTTATAAGTAGACATAAGTAATCTCGATGATGAGTTTGTAGGCCTAGGCCTAGAGTCCTTCTGTTCGTCTTACACCTGCCTTAAAAACTCCCCACATTGTGTTAGCAAATATGTTTTAAAAACATGAGCATTAACAATGTATAAAACACAAGGGAACATGATAAAGGGGGTCAGTTCAGCAAGAGGGTATAATAATTGTAAATATATATGCACCCAACACTGGAGCACCTGGATATATAAAGCAAATATTATTAGAATTAAACAGAGATACTATAGACAAAATGAACCTAATAGACATTTACGGAATATTTCTTCCAACAGCTGCAAAATACACATTCTTTCTCCTCAGCACATGGATCATTCTCAAGCCTAGTCTATATGTTAGTTCACAAACAAGTCTCAAAAAGTTTAAAAACATAAAAATCATAGAGGCATAAAAAATAACTGAACAAGAAAATTCTCTCAAATATGAAAACTTCAAACAAAATTTAGTGTGAATTTATACAATTCTCATTTTGCAACTTTCACAACAGCAAACTGGCAAAGGCAGCTCAACTATGGCACATAATCTTTTTTTTTTTTTTTAAGGAAAGACATCTCATAAATCGGTTGGTGGTGCATTATGGGAGATTGAAGTAGTTTAAGCTGATACTATCAGCCTCCTGTCCTCTCTATTGTGCAATAAAGCACTTACAAATGATCAACGACCTTCTTTGCACATCAAAAACTGAAAACTGGCTTAATCAAATGAACATGGTCCTACCGGTATACAGAACTGAAGAGCCTCTCTCAAAATGACTAAATGGACTGCTCAGTCACTGTTTACCTCTGCAAGCACTAGCATTGTGTGGCACATTAAATTTTTAAAAATATTTTTTCTGTTTTTGTTTGTTTGTTTATTTTTCCAATCATACTCTGTTGTTGAACCCCTAGCCACAAATCTGAAAACCCTAGGATTCCACAGAAGCCCTGCTGAGAAACACTGCCTTGTAACTAAGTAGTCCAACCTTTTCCTCCCTCTCCATTTTATTTTTTATTTTTATGTTTTGAGATGGAGTCTTGCTCTGTCACCCAGGCTGGAGTGCAGTGGCACAATCTCAGCTCACTACAACCTCTGCCTCCTGTGTTCAAGTGATTCTTCTGCCTCAGCCTCCCGAGCAACTGGGATTACAGGTGTATGCCACCATGCCCAGCTAATTTTTGTATTTTAGTAGAGATAGGGTTTCACCATGTTGGCCAGGCTGGTCTCCAATTCCTGGCCTCAAATGATCTGCCTGCCTCAGCCTCCCAAAGTGCTGAGATTACAGGTGTGAGCCACCACACCTGGCCTCCCTCTCCATTTTGAAGTAGTTATTGAATGAGATTCTTTTGACCAAAAGTCAAAATTTTGTGTTAATCTACTCAAAATACAGTACAATAATTATCTTGTGATTTAGAGCTTAGTCTGTCCACCTTCCAAGGCATTTGTATGAGAGAACCTATGTGTAGCAGGTATGAAGATCCACTACTCAGATACTTTTTCAAGAAAGGATTTACTGCCCAGCTACAAATGATGTGCTACAAAGGATGTGCTTAGCTGACAGTCTCCAACTGTTTGCTTCATTGTGATCCAACTCAGCCTTTTGAATCAAGGTCTTGATATTCTTACGACAGTCCCTGATGAATAACTAAACCAGGTGGTGGTACAAGGGCTTGGCCATTTCTGTCCAATGCAGGCCTCCTCTAAAAAGCAGTCTTTGCTCTAGAGTTGTACTTTGGGTGGGTAGAAAATTGTGAAATTTGCATTACAGTCTAATGGCATCCCCTGCCCCATCCTTCTCCTTTCCTTTTCCTTTTACAGGAGTTACTCCCCAAGAAATTCCTTGTATTCCAAATTCCATCTCAGTCTCCCCTCCTAGAGTGTCTAAAATGGTCCACTTGGTGGTACCAGGAATAAGTTTAGATTTTGGAGCTGGACTACTCACTGACTGTCTGATTATGAGGATTCCATCCCTCATAGAAAGCCCCTAGGCCAAGTGGTTGTTCACTTGTTAAATTGTCATCCATGGTGAGCTGTGATGATGTCCCAGAGAAGGGATGCATACTGGTAGGTGCAATGGTCCAGGGTTTGAAATGTACTGAAGATTAATAAAGATCAAAATAATGGAATTGGGTGGTTATTACTAACTTGCATTGAATCACTATGCTAACTTATAAAGAAGCCCTTATCTCATGCAGTAAAGGAGCAGAAAAAGCTGAAGAGTAAGCACAGGATTTGATAGAGTGGCTGAATAAAGATAGTTGAATGTCCAAATGAGGAAGATCTGTCAAGGTCAAGACTCTAGCTGGAATATCCTAGGGATCCTAACACATGGGATGGAGACATTGGTCTCAAAGATTTTATTTCCCAGACTTATCTGATATTCTGAGCCTGGAGAAGTTGTTCACTCCACCTCTAAGAGCTAGTATTCCACTCCCCAAAACCAGAATATAAGACAACAGGTGTCTCACTGTTGTTAGAAGCATTATCCAGCCAGAGTTGAGCACCATCCGTTAAGGGAGGACTTGAACTACAAGGACCTGGCCAGTATGGAGTAGCAGGACCCATATTCTGAAGACTGAGGGTGCACAATCAAGGGGCCTGGACCTGTGACTGGTTATTATTGAAGAGTTTATTGGCATGGGGGCACTCTTTTGAAGTACACGATTCAATATCCTGGAATGGGGTTCAGAGGATGTTTCAAACTTGCAGCTAGAGTGGCTCCTGGGGCCTGGATAAAGCTGTGGCTGACAATGAGTGAGGCTGAAATACTTATATTACCTAGTGGAATATGCAACTGGAATCAAAAGATTGTGCAAAGCAGACATGATGGAATGAGTATATTATGTGGAACCAGAAGTACCAGAGGATTATGTTTCACAGCAAAGTCCCCCAAATCACACTTTCACCTAGGCCATCAAGAAAGCGCTGTTAAGAGGCACATGAGCCTCACTATGGAGTTCACTGCTCTCTCCTGTAGACCATGGCTGGAGGTAGAAGAACCACCATAGAACTAGGGTCACTAACAGCAATGGGGATACTAGGACCCTAAAGCAATAGAGGACAGTGAACAGATTTTAACACCAAAAGCTAGGAGATTATTATTTTCATAAGAGCAAAGAAGATCAGAGTGGCAACCGTGGAAGCCTGACCTGCAGAGAACTATGGAGATGGTTTAATAGGACATGGTATATCCCTTTGGGCAAAACAGATGGGCATCCAACCTAATCAATAGGAAACAATAGTTGATATTGTGTGACAATGCTGAGGCCTGTTGTTCAAATAAAGCCACATTACCTTGCCCAGTTTTGGACTCAAGCCAGTTTTCAGACTGGGATCCACTGACTCATGAGGGTGGGGCCCTCAAGGGAAGGACCTTATTATATACTGTAAAGATCCTCTAATCCTTCTCCAAAAGAGCCAATGGCCTGCTCCAGAGACTATATACTAGAAAAAGGTAATACCAAAATATTCAGAAGCCAGATGGATATAGGGTCTGTATTGACACTTCTACCTAGTGATCTGAAACATCTTTATGCCTCCTCTGTTAGAGTGGAGTATAAGGGAGCCAGGTGATAAAGTGTCTTGGCCAAATTCTGGCTACGGTGAGTCCAGTGGGTCTGCAGGTACATGCAATAGTCATTTCCTCAATTCCTAAACGTATAACTGGGATTGATGTGCTTGACTTTTGGAGTATCTCCTACATTGCATCCTGGTCCTATGGGATAATACCCATCTTATTGAGAAGGTTAAGTGAAAACTTCTGAAACTGTCTGCCCTATGCCTTGGCCAGAATCATAAATCAAAAACAGTATCACTTCTAGTAGGTGGGTATGGGGGAAAATGTTAAGAGATACTAATCTTAAAAATAAAGGATTCAATAGTAGTAGTCCGTATCATATCTCAACTTAATCCAATTTGTGCCATGCAGAAACCAGATGGATTCTGGAAAATAACTATAGACAACCACAATATCAACCAAATTGTAGCACTGATCATAGCTGCTATGCATGATGTGGTTTATTGCTACAGCAGATTAATAAGGACTCAGGTACATGATATAGAACCATTGATTTGGTGAATATATTTTATTTTCTGTTTCAATCAGAAAAGAAGATCAGACACAGTTTATATGCAAATACCAAAAGCTATATTATCATTTTGCCCCCCAAAAAAGCTGTCTCACCCCTGTCATGTTATCATCAGAAGAGCTGGATCATAGGGATATTCTACAGAATATCATATTAATCTTTTATGTTGATGATGCCATTTGATCAGACAGAATGAGCCAGAGAGGACCCAGAACACTGGAGGTCTTGGAATGGGACCAGCCCTCCCGAGCATAGGAGAAAATCCTGTGAAGACTCAAGGGCCTGCCATTCACTGAAGATTTTAGAGGTCCACAGCCTAAGGATGTGCCAGGTCATCTTCTTTCAAGTAAATTGTTGCATCTACCTTCTACCATAAAGAAAGACGCGCAATGCTTGCTCAGTCACTTTGAGGTCTGGAGGCAACCCACCTCTTACGGTGGGTGACGTAAAAGGTAACCACTCCAAACAAGAGTAGGAAAGGGCTCTGTAGCCGGTCCTGGTTTTGGCCACTTGGGCAGCAGTCTTGTCCGGGCAGAGAGCACATGGGACGTGGAAGGAAAACAAGGCATGAAAGAGGCAGGTAAGCGGGCCAAAGTCAGAGTTGAGAAACTGCAGCACACCCCTCAAGAATATGTTCATCCTCTAGAAGGCACTTAGAGAGCCATCAGTTTCAGTTTTTATTTGTTTGATTTTTAAAGAATAACTTAGCAAGATAAATTTTTATAGAAACTTTGGTAAGATCCTGTGTGCAAAATGGACTAAAGAATGCTGGGTGCTATTAAGAAAATAGCCTTTTGCCTTTTGTCATTCCTTCTCCATCTTGCCTTTGTTGTCTTCATCCAAAACATTTACCTAACTAAACTAGGGCTTGGAAGGAGAGCGCTAACAGTGAGGTTGTGTGAGCAATGCATTTTATTTTGTCCCTGCTTTATTCAGAGTTAAATTTTTTCTCCAACTTGTTAGTTTGCTACAGAGTGGCCGTTTCATTCCCCCCTGTAGAAAACCTGTGTAGTCATTTCTATCAACGCCTTCATTACTACACGTTGATGTCTTGGGGAATTCATTCCAATGAGCTTTTACCTGTGTAAGTATTACATCGCCTGTAAAGGACCCTTGAGTTCCTTGGAGAATAATGTCATTCTTTGCAGATCTCTTAGAATATCTTGAAAGCTTTTGACTTCCAACAGACTGAAAATATTTTGCATTAGTAAAGTAGTGAAACTTTCTAGACAAACCTTAAATATTCAGACAGACCATGATAACACTTGTAATTATCAAGACAATCAAAGAAAAAGAGGCCTTTTAATACAAACTTTTGTTTTCATGATCATGATAATTGAGTTAATTCTTTAGTGCACTTGTATTAAAAAATATTTGTGGAATAAATATATTAGTCATATGATCCAGTTTAGAAAACAGCAACACAGTGTGCCAAATAATCCTTAGGCAAAAAAAGGAGAGAAAAATACTTTTTGCTTTTCAAATTCTGCTTTTCATTTTAGTAAACTCATATTGTATTGAACAATATATAAACATAGTCCTAGAGGTGCTCTTATAGGTTGGTGCTACTTGTATTTTTCTTAAGTGCCCAGAGTTAAAGTCAGGAATTTCCTTACAGGTTTCAGTGTGTTTCTTCTAAGGCAAGTTAGCACTTGAGTAAGAGCTCCCTCCGCTGGAGTCTGAGCTTTAAAACTCTTTTTGCCTGCAATATACCTTCCTTCAAGAAGCTTCCCTTCCTGGACCCCACCTAGTACTGGGAGATTAAACCAACAAAACATCAAATAATGTCCTTCAGGAAAGATGTAACTAAACCCATTTATCAATCCAAGGAGGCTGAACTAGAGAGAAACAAAAAAATGTATACAGTTCCTCCTGTCATTGTTGAATCACATCAGCTGCACGGAATATGTTCTTGGAAGCTTGGAACATAAACTGACTATAATCACATGCCTTCAAGGTCTCAGCCCAGTTTTTTATCAAATGCACATTTTGATGAATTATTGCTTTCAAGGAAAAGTTGGAAATTTACACCGCAAAAACTCTACCCCAGGGTTATTTTGCTTTCCTTAAAGTTTACCAGTTTGAGCTGCATTTCTAAAAAATGAAAACTTCATATTTAATATTATTTTAAGACATTTAAGTTAGTAAAATATTCTGGCTAATCCTGAGTGACCCCTTTTATCATACTTGAGTTGCATATTTTCAATGAATTGGAATAAAAGAAGAGCAGAAAATTAACACAAGTGATATAGGTCATGTTTAACCATTCTTGTGAGGTCTAGAGTTCACCATTATGAATATTCATTATGAGCTGTGTAACCTTTACTAAATTTCATAGCAGTTTGAAAATGTTTTCTTAAAAATTTTCTGAAAAATGGGCCTATTAACACTTTACTTACCTCAAAGGGTGCTTCAAAGATTAAATAAAATAATGAATGTGAAAGTACTTTGCAAACCATAAAAACTGTCGTGATGAAAACTATGGCCATGTAACAGTGAGATAGGTGCTTTCAGAGTGACCAGATGATCTTTCGGGTAAAATCTGTCAGTAAGCGTGGTATGTGGAATTAATACCATTACTTCACAGATACAATGCATACCAAAAGATGTACAAGTACTGATTAATGGAGAGAGATGGCTAACTGAATAACATTTGGCCCAACAGAAAGCATTATATCTTCATATAGTAGGCAGCATACTAAGGATTTTTAAAAGTTGATGTTATTCTCTAAATCCTATTCTTTTCCATTTGAAAAGAAAGAAAAAACTGAAATTTTATCTTGGAACGTTTATTGTGGATTTATTTTTTGAGTGAGCAAATCTTTCTAACTTAACACTGATAGGGTCAGTAAAAAGTGAGTATTTTTGCCTAAGTTGCATTATCAAAACCAACTGATACATGCAGTCCTCCAAAAATAACTTAGATTGTATGATCATAGTGCTGCGTGAATATACACAGATTCTCTATGTTCAGTTTCCCTATTATTGACTTTCTACCACGTTTCTCTTTTCTCCATGTCACAATTCTAATCACATAAGTAGGAGCTCAATAAATCTTGGATAAGAGCACTCATTATACTTACGTATGGTTGAAACATCAAGTTCCCTGAAAGAATGTTTAAATTAAATACTGCAATTTTTAAAACACTAAAAAATTCAGAGACATTTTGCACATGGATCACCAAAGTATATACTTCAGAACTTCCATGGAGTTGGTACTCTTTATCAACTGGAAATCATTATATAATTGGTCTAGTAAATGCTTGCTGATTCTGATACTTAATTCTTTCAGAATTTATTTTGTTTCCTGTGACCAAAGAAGAAGAGAAGCAAATGATATCCTTAAAGGTTCAATGTTCACTTTATTTACGTGTTTATGACAGCTTGACCTTGTAACCTCCATTTTTTCCTTCTTGCTTTTCCCAGTAGAGTGATGTAGTTCCTTCCCAATGTTCAGTTAATTCTTTGTATATTCTACAACACTTTGCATTTTTATCTTCTTTTTCAAGGAGACTATGAACTACTTGAAGGTGTTTTTTAAATCTTCAGTACCCAGCACAGTGCCCTTTGTAACCATCATAAAGAATCTCAATATATTGTTGTATAACAAGAGATTGACAAAAAATACTTTCATTCTCTCTCTGCCTTGTTGAGATCCTTGAGATATGACAAAGTTGTATCCTCAGGAAAATATTCTTAAGCATAAGGACAACTGCTTGATTTAACAATTTGCCTATAAAGTCTACTAAAATGCCTGAACTTCACAGAGGATAAAAGTAAATGGTAAATTTTTTTTCTATTTGTTTAGGGCTGTAACATTTGAAGTGAGCAGCTGGGACTATATCCTCCTTGCACTTTGTTCATACATAAGGAGAAATGAAAATTCTGAAAAGACATCTGTATTATAAATCAAAATACATTGCTGAAATCAATGTTGAGTTGACATTCTGCTTGCAAATATTCTTTTGAGATTGGTTCTTGTAAATCTCTTTCCCATCTGGTTTTTATGTCTGCTCTGGGACTTGTATGCACAGAGTTGTCTAGGATCTGCTCAGAATGTTTATATAAAGTATGTGGTTTTTAATAAAAGGTTAGCTGGGAGGGGAAGACACTGTCTTGGTCACATCTAAATTGCTTATATATCTTGTAGCTCAGCTAAAGTTTTAGAAACTTTGGGAAGTGTTTTCTTGGAAGAAGAAAACTTATTTGAAGCCATGAAATAATTGTATCCTGAAACTTATATTTTTGTAGAGAACATTTGCTGGAAGGATAATTTTTATTTTTAAACACAGGAAGAGTGAGTAGCAAAGAAGAGTTTGTGATTGCAATTTCCTCTCTTACCATAATTGCACTATTTCCATTAAATTAATGATGGAGAGAAACAATTGTTTATATAAATTTTCTTTTCCTTATTGAAAGTTAGTTAATTTGGGAATGTTGGTCTCTTCTAAACGGCAAATTTAACGATGACAAAGAAAAAAATTCAATCTGAGATGTCATGATAAATAAACCCATGATTATAACTTAACATCTGGAATTGATATTCCTCCTTGAGTTTTATGAGAGAATAGTGCTCTGAATGAACTTTTGCAAGTGAGAACACAATCACCACCATCATCACATAACGTTTACCCAGTTCTAGTCTCCAATTACAGGTCAGTGGTTAATCTCTACACAGCAACTAATTGTGGATTCATATAAAGACAAAAAAGACATGTTTGACTCCTTAGAACCAGAAATTGGCCTCTGCTCCCATCATCTAAGGTGTGTGTGGAGTGGGGTTGGGGGAGAGGGGATTCCAGAAGCATATGGGAAGAAGAGAAAGCACTTAAGAAGCCCTAGATGACTCTGAATCTCCTCTTCACTGAGGAAATAGCTAAACAAGTCTTCTGGAGCCAGAAGCTTTCTCTCCAGTAGTGGGGATAAGTCTACTGACTTTAATTTGGTAATTTGTTTGTTTGTTCTTTTTGACTCAAGCAGTACAGAGCAAAAAGTCATGGAAGGAATAAAGGGAATTAAAAATGTTTTCCTTATGGTCCTTTGGAGACCATGGTTGTACCTATTGGAGAAATAAGGAATATTAAGTCAATCTTGCCATCTTCCTCCTTCCGGTGGAGTCCCCTCTTACTTGCATTTAACTTGCAACCACCCTACCCAAGTCCTCATGGCAACAAACAAATTCACAGATCTACTCTCATATATTAAAGTTGTAGAGACTTACTTTTAAAACAGAAGGGGCAAAGCATTTGGGAAAGTGGAATATTTTTAAAATTTCTCCTAATCTCTCATCTATCACAAGGGATTTCATAATTATCTTAAAGACAAGGTGACTTTCATCCTTGACATCTGGATTTAGCATTCTTTCTTTCTTTAATGTAGACCAGTCACTTTCTAATTTTGATATTTATAAGAAAGAGATTTTCTCAAGAGAAATTTTGTCTACATATGCTTTTTAGTTTTTCTGCTGACTTAAAACTCTCATCTTTGCTTAAACTGTAACTCTTCTGATTGAGTTTTTCCAGGCCTCTATATTCCAGAGGCAGTTCAGCAGGATACCTAGTCCATGTTAGTCTTCAGGAGGGGTTTTCTGGCTGATAGCCCATGTGAGACCAGGCTCCTGGGTATCCTCAGAGTACGCTTTCCTTTGTTTATTACATGTGCATGACTAATATTCGTAGCTCAAGAGTCATTCCAGAATTCAGTTGGTACACTATTCATAACATCAAGATAACAATATTATCACATCCATCACATTGCTTACAATCAGGTTATTAAAATGTCAATTGCGTTAGACTCTGTAAAGCATATCAGTTAGATTACATATGCTAACAATTGGGATTCCCCGATATTACATAATTTCAAGTTAAATGGATAATGTGAGTCTTTCCTTCCTATTTTTAAACTTCATCCAAATCTAGACATCTTGTTAAGTAAATGTGTTCCCTTGTGGTTACTGCTGCATTCTAACTCCCCCTTACTAGTTTATCAGTCTATTTTTAACTGTGGACATTATTTTATCTGGCCTTTCTTTAATGCTCCCATCCACCGCTTCACTTGGAGCTTTCTTTAACTTTCTGTTGCCTGTCATTATAAAGTAACCTGCTTGCTCCCCAACAATCTGTAACTAAATATGGTGACGCTTACTATAAAATGAAATAGTTTCTTTTCTGCCTTTTGTTTTTTGAGACAGGATCTTACTCTGTTGCCCAGGCTGTAGTACAATGGCATCATCATAGCCCACTGTAGCCTCAGACTTCTGGGCTCAGGGAATATTCCCACATCAGACTCCTGAGTAGATGGGACTACAAGTGCATGCCACTGCACCCAGCTAATTTTTATTTTTTGTAGAGACAGGGATCTTGTCTTATTATCCAAGTTGTTCTCAAATTCCTGGCTCCAAGTGATCCTCCTGCCTCAGCCTCCCAAAGTGTTGGAATTACGGATATGAACCACCATGCCCAGCCACTAGTTTCTTGTTATTAGTCATATCACTATTATCTGATATAGTAAGAGTGCTCACGAATTTTTGCCATAATAGGAAAATGTTTGCATGTTTGTGCCTGTGTCTGTGTGTGCTTGCATGCACAGTGTGTTGTAGTGTTTATCTCTTGGTCTAATTAGACATGTTCTAGGACAGATTCTGTGCTTGTTGATCTCAGGAGTTGTTAGGGATGGTGTTTGCACAAACAAGTCATTTTAATGCTAGCCACCTTCTCTTTCTATTACATTGAGACATGGCCCCATTAAGATGGCTATAAAGACAATGAAGGCTAACTTAATATAGATCATGTCACTTCTCAAGTGGTTCCTATCCAAGATAATTGAAACCTTTCTGGCCCATTGGGAAGAACCATCATGCAGGATAAATGGTGTCAGTGGTTTACCACTCTTCAGAAAATGATTTATTTAAATTTTAGACAGCAGAAACGTATCCTCAGGCAAGGCAACACAAAGACTTGTTTATAAAGTGGACCCTTTCCTGTTCCCAGACATCTGAATAAATAGTTATATAGTCTGTCCAGCTGAACCATAAACACCTGAGCAAACTAGCAGATTGCTGAGAAGCGTTAAAAGGTGAGCAAGAGGGTGGTTGTTTTGCCCAACAATCAGCTACAAAAGGCAAAGACTGGCATTCAGTGGATGATCCAACTATCACAATATTTATTTTAGACAGACAGGATAATGGTGTGGCAAGGGGCAAGCGGGGAATTGATATATGTCTCATCAGACACATAGACATACAATAAGAAAAACAACACAAATTCAAGGCAACCTTTTACACATGCTTGTTTTAGTAGATGTAGCTCCTTTGATCAATATTCTAGTGGTGAAGATGCAAAGGCATTTTTTCCCCTAGATTGATCTGTATATCAAGGAAAAGTGGAGCCCAGACAATCTGTAATAACTTCTGGAGAGGCTCATTTGTCTCATGTCACGCAGCATGGTTTTGGTGAGAGAAACAGAAGTGAGGAGGGAAGGGGAGGGGGAAGAAGAAGGAATCCCTTAATGTTCTCTGCCATCATGGCCTATCCAGGTACTTTGGACTTTTTTTTGGTGAGAGTTTTTGAGCCTTTACTCAATACATGTTAAAACCTAAAATAAAGACAGATACTCGGTAAATAAACACTATAAATTGCAAGGGGGTTAGGATTCAAGTTGTGGTGTGTATGTACGTGTGTGCTCACATGTGTGCATATGAATGACAATGTGTGTATGTGGTTACTTCCCTATCGATTTAAACATTCTTAACATGGAAGGAAAATAATTTTTATCTGTTTCATATATAAAAACAAATTCACTTTGTCAGTTTAGTAAATTTAGTAAGGTACGTTGTCTAGGGCTTCAAGAATCATCAAAAGTTTGGTCTTCATAAAGGACATACAGTGTCTTTAATATTTAAGTAGTTGAGTGAAATAATCAGGTATTTAATTTCATATGCTGACTTATGAGGAAAAAATAGATTAGAAGAGGAAAATGGTAAATGAGATAGAACTATTAGGAAGTTTCTTGGGAGATGATAGCAGCTTGATCTTGAGTGATGAGAGCAGAGATACTGAGAAATGGACAGAGATAAGATGCAGTTAAGAGGTAGAATTGATAGTACTCAGTGCTGGATCGGTTGTGGGGCTAAGGAACAGAAAGGTGTCAAGCAAGGCTCCTGGGTTTCTGGGATGAGCAACTGAGTGAATGGTGTTTTGCAATGAAGAAGGAGCATATTTAGAATAGAGGAGAGTGTTTAGAAAGAAAATGAGTTCAGGCTGCAGCACTTTAAGTCTGAGATGTTTATAAGACCAGTGAATATCTAGAGGTAGAAGTTGGTCGTATGTATCTAGTGCTCAAAAGAAGGTCTTGGAAGGAAATACAAAGTAAATTAAATGGTCTTTGAAGCCTTGAGTGGTGGAAATGATGAATGAGAGGGAAGTAAGATAAAAGTAAGTGATCATGGGCAAAAGTGAAGACACAAAAGGCCTAAGATCTAACCTTAAACAATTTCAGTGTTTAAAAGATAGACTGAGTATGAGAAATTTCCACAGGAGACTAAGATGGAGTGGTTGGGAAGGTAGGAGAAAAGTCAGGAGAGCATATCATTGTGGAATTTCGGGAAAGAGACTATTTCTAATAGGCAGAAGTTGAGACATTACTTATGAGAACTGGAAACTGTACATTGAGCTTAACAACATGGGGGGAGATCATTTGTGACCTAAGGAAGAGCGCATTTAGTTGAGTAGTAGCAACCGAAGCCAGAGTGGAATCACATGGGAGTGAATACAGTGTGGAAATAAAGGCTGTTTGCTCAGATACTCTTTGGATAAAAGTTCCTATTACAGGGATAGAAGGAAGGGTTGGTAGATTGAGAGGCATACATAATTCACGGAGGATATAATTGTTGTTATCTTGAATTTTCTAAAATGGAGAGATTGCAGCATTTCTGAATGCTTATGGTCATGAGGGAATGTGTTCTCTTTCCGGGTCCACAAGGGGATGTAGTTTTAAGGGCAAGAACTTCCCAGTGCCATGTCCCCCTCCCATCTCTCCCCATCCAGGAGATTTAATGGTCTCTGTTTTAACTTTTGGTGTGCGCAGGGAGAACCAAAGGTCAATCACTCCAGCGGAAGTTCTAAGGAACTACTTTCATTGGCCAGAGGTCTAGGAGAAGGTGGGGGTTTCTCCCAGGTTAAAAGTTCCCTTCTTACACACCCCTTTGGACTCCATGTTTGGCTTCCCTTCCACATACTCTCTTTCTGTATCGGGTGGAAGGTCTTTCTCTTCTCCTTTTTTTTTTCTCTTTTCTCTACCTAAATAAAATCACTTTCTGCAACACTGTCTGGGGTCTGGTATTTACTTTGTGAGTGCACCTGATCACTTCTCTCCTTCTTAAGAAAGCAGGAGACCAAGAACCTTGGAGAAATGTCCTCTCAGGGGAGCTAAGGGCTCCCCTGAACCCCTGAACCCCAACTGTAAGTGTCCAGAAGGTAGCAAGAATTTAAAGATAATTACCACAGTGTGAAGAAAGCACAGAAGCAGCTGGGTAGGAACACAGATTACAGGGGTGCAAGAAAACCTCAAAGGCCCAAAGGCACATGCACACACACACACACAGGCACACCCACTATCTACTAGAAAGAAGTAGCTGGTGCAAGGCATTCTGTAGGACTTGTTAGTCATGTTGGATACCAAATATGCCAAGTTGGTTGCTAATTTATTTGCAATAGCTCAATTCCCACAGCACACTAGAATAGAAGCCCATGAAAGCTAGGATTTTTCTACATATTGCTCTTTGCAGCATTTCCTAGTGCCTATGACTGTGACTGGCAGGTTGCAAGCCCTTAATAAATATTTACTGAGTAAGTAAATGAATTAGGTAGGTCTGGTTGTTTCGATTTTGTAGATGAAGGAACTGAGAATTAGAAAGGTTAATTATTTTGCCCAGTCATAAAGGCAATAAGGAAAGATATCTGGATTTGTACACAATCAAGGATTTTGATCAACACACTAAGTTGCCTTCCATTTTGAATCATATTGGATGAAACAAGCATATATTTTTTAGAATTTTAATATTCTCACATACTATCCTCATTATGTGAAGAGATTCTGAAGTGTTAGAATCAAATTTATTAAAGTACTTGAAGAGTATTGATATCTGTTTAACATGCGTTTGATTACCCAGTATGGAAAACTATTACCAGTTATCCAGGCCCTTCTTTTAGAAACAACCAGCAAGTATAAGCCCTATTTCTTTCTGTTTAAACCGTGTACCATGCGCAGGCATTCCTTTGATTGCCATATGCCGTGTTGTGCTCACTGTGCATATACTTTTTTTGTTTTCCTATTTCAGTCCCTTAAGATATCTTTGCCTTCCTCTCTTAACTTGTGCCAGTATTAATTATGATCTTTTCTCCTTCTTTTATCTTACTTCTGCCTCCGTCTCAACTACTGAATCCAAGCTTTCATCCAGCTTTTTAGGGAAGCTAATATCTCATGAAATTGTGAGGGCCTGGGATCTTCAAAGAGCCGAGGATTCTGCCAGACTGAGCAATAGACATGATGAGCATTCTCCACTTAAGATCTGAACTTTGAGAAGTAGAGTCAAAGCAATTCTTTTGTAATTCTAAACAGCCATTTCGGCATATGAAGAAACAAAAGTAACATAAATCTAAAGACTAGGAAGAGGGTCAATGAAAGGTAGGAATCCTGATGAAACAAGAAGAAAAGTATTTCCTTTGGAGATGGTGGGCTTTTCTAATGAGGAAGATGTGGGACTCTAAGTATTATCTATAGCTTATTGCTAGTTATGTTTAGTAAACTATAAATTCTATAGTAAACTCTGTTCTCATTCTTGCATCTGAGTTTATTCTCAAACAGTCCTTGTTAATCTTGATAAAGGTGCATTGGTGAATCTCTTCAGGTATTGTTGTACACAGAAATCTTTAAGAGGCTTGCCTCCAATAGGCTGCTGAAGTGAAGACACTTATAATTAGTCCAGTGGGCCATGTAAATAGTTTTCTTACAGATTTCTGTGTAAGAAAATCTTATTTCTATCTGGATGTATTTGGAAGTTCTATGGGCTGCTTAAGACTTCCTTAATCCTCTGCCTCTAGGGCAGTGAAAACAGACTCAGGCTTATTGGCTTAATTCTGCTTTCTTGTAAACTTTTGTTATGGCCATGCCTCTCATTCCTAAATATTATTATTGTGACTCTTATCTAATAAAGTTTTACAATGACAGATCTCGGATCTTTTAGAAGAGAAAAAACATCTGTTTAATTCTCAAAAGGATATTATTTCTTCCTAGTTACCAGAGTAGAATTTATAAAGTTTATAATCTGTGTGTTTCTATGCTTCAATCCTCAGTTATCAAATGATCTCAGAAAAGATTAAATTGCATTTCTAAATCAGAAATTTCAGGTTGGTTAAATGCCTAGAGCTGTATTGAATGCTATCATATGACATCTCATACTTATGTGATACAATTCAATGGCAATTTTTGCCCACTTACAATGGAAGTGGTATCATGAAGACTTGACAGAACAGTGGTAATTCAGAGTTTGATGTCAGGTTTACCATGTGTCTTTAGATAAGTGAATTAACCTTTCTGAGTCTATTCTTCCATATTTAAAAATGAACACTTTGGGACAGCTAGCATTCATTCATTTACTTCTCCATTTATTGCATTTCTTCTATGTTCTAGCTGCTGCACTTTTTGCTTGAGTTACAACATTACACAAGATGGTGTTCCTGTCTTCATGGGCCATAGTGTAGATAATAAAGATAAATAACCAGGCAATTATAAAACAGTCAAATAAACAATACTAGTAAAAGCATAAGTTCCAAGATAATGGGCTGTTAACTTTATCCGTCCTCTAGATAGATTGCCAATTATTTACATTTCTTCGAATTTGTCATGCAGTCTTCATTACCTCCATGTCTTTAAACACGTTCCCCCTGCCTAGGATAGTATTTACTCTATTCTTTACCTAGCTAATGTCTACTTAGTCTTCAAGGTTCAGATAAAGCCTTACTTCTCTGGGAAACCTTGTTAACCCTCTGAGTTTGGTTTGTGTGGCTTTCCTTGAGTGCCTCTGGCCTTTATATGCGTCCTTCAACAATAGTAGCTTGACTTTATTTACCTACCAGTACTATTGTTAGGAAGTAAACTCATTCACTGCGGGAATCCCATCCTTTATCTCTTTATTCCAAGAACACAGTCTGATGTTTTGTACACAGCAAATGTTCTATAAATATTTATGGATTATATGAATATCAGAATATTTATTGAACACCTATTATGTGCCAGGCACTAAGAAGGGATTTACTTTCTTTCTTTCTTGTCTTTCTTTCTTTTTTTCCTTTCTTCCTTTTTTTTTTTCTCAAAGTCTTCCTCTTGTTGTCTAGGCTGGAGTGCAATGACACGATCTCAGCAAACTGCAACCTCCGCCTCCCGGGTTCAAGCCATTTTCCTGCCTCACTCTCCTGAGTAGCTGGGACTATAAGCTCCGACACCACGCCCAGCTAATTTTTGTATTTTTAGTAGAGACAGGGTTTTGCCACGTCAGCCATGCTGGTCTCGAACTGTCGACCTCATGATCCAGGGATTTGCTTTCATCACCTTATTTGCTTTAATTTTTACAACACTGTCTGTTATTGTGTGTGTAGTATTCCTATACCCCTTTAGAGATGGAGAAACAAAGATTCAATTTCTCAATGTAACACAGATGGACAAACCCAGA
Organism: Cebus imitator; assembly: GCF_001604975.1. NCBI lineage: Eukaryota > Metazoa > Chordata > Mammalia > Primates > Cebidae > Cebus > Cebus imitator. The sequence continues at coordinate 3,552,867 of NW_016107383.1, read as the reverse complement.
GTTTGAAGCAGGTTTTCCAGAGGATTTTCTATTTTATTCTACTACACTGTAAATCATGGGTTTTGTTTTTTTAACATATGTGTGTGTGTGTTTGTGTACGTGTTCAAGGGGAAGTGGTTTTAAAGAAGATCACCTTTTCTAAGAGGAAACTCAAGGCTAATGGTTTTTGTGCCATATTTGTATAAACTGATGTAAATCTACCCTTTGGTATTTTGGCTCAGTAGTGGGAGAAACATTGATCTTCTTCAAGTGAACAGATGTCTATGCATAGTTATCTCTTTGAAGCACTAATCTGCATACCTCTGTAAGATGTGTGTGTGTGTGTGTATGTATCAGATAGAGATATGTGTATATAGCTCATCAGGAAAAGTTTGTATATAAAATCTCCTAGGACACTAAGGAGAAACAGAGAAGTCTAGCTATCCAGGGCCTTGGGAATATTAGGATTATAAACACAGATAAAGTTATGTCATTTTAAAGAAAAGATTTGTAATTGTAGAAGACCCAAATACAAAATTTGGGAGATGAGCAATACTGACCCCTACTAAATGTATGGAGTTAGCTGGGGAATGTTTTCTGCTGACCAGAGAAAAATTGTACCTTCATTTAAAGTCAAAAGTCCTAAGTTCTCACTCAGCTAGATTCGATAGAATTCTGCTCAAATATTGAAACAATACCTATTTTTCTTAATTTCAAAAGTTCCTGAACATGATCAGTAGCTAGACAAAAATCTTAGCTCTTTTTAGCCAGACACAATGGAATAAAATAGAAATACAGGCATTTCTACTCTAATGCCAGTATTTTCACTATTGAATAACCTTACATTCTGGAAAATTGAACACAGAAAATAATAAGTCCTGTGGGAAAAATAAGGTGTGGAGAGACTGCTCAAGAATGTGACATTTAGAAAGTAAAACACTAAAAACACTAAGACAATTACTATTAAAAAATGCTGGCATAGATAACCCTCTAACAGAATTGGCACCTGGCTTGAGACATGGTTGGTCATTAGCAATTTTAAAACCTGGGGCTTCTGTTTGTTTCTTTGAGATGTAAAATATAGACCATTTTTATTAAAACTAAAAATCAGATCCAACATGTAGCCTTTTTTGTTAATCCATTATTTTAATATGGGGATTAATGTCTTTGTAGCTTCTGAATCTGTGCTGGCACTTTTACCAGCAAGTTTAACATAATTGAATATGTAGACAAGTGCTTGACGCACTAAAGAAAAGTGCTTTTGTAGATTTTTTAGTGTTTTTCTTAAGATCTTTTTCTTTAGTTGTGACAAAGTTTACCCTGGATAACTTTAAAACATTAAGCTACTGGGAAACAATATATAAGAACCAACAATACTTTTGTGTTATAAGAACATCGTTCCCTATTTACCAGTCATATATGGAGAAATTTACATCAAATAATTGGCTGTTTAACAAGAACAGATTCTCCTAATTCATGTGATATGTAAGGTTCCAACAGCGTGAAATGAATGCTAGATTCGGCTATATAAATCTCTGACTCATTGACTATTTTCAGAACCTGCTTCATCTTAATCCATGCCAGTGTTCTGCGATAATAACACAGTAAACAAGATTTTGCTTATAGACTCACAGTATAGAGTAGCCATGTGTGGTGGAGGTGGATTTTAAGAAAGGATTAAATGGTACCTTGGGAAAGTAAAAAGAAACAAACAAAAAAAATACATTAATTAGTTTAACAAATACTTTGAACTGTGCTAGATTCGTTTTACATCAAATAATCATTGACTTCAATGTTTCTGTTTCAATTAGATGGTCTTCCTTCTTCTTTTCCTCTTTCCTTCTCTTTTTCCTTGTTTTGTCTCCTTCCCTTTTTTTTTTTTTTTTTTTT
>NW_016107383.1:3429404-3550967 GCF_001604975.1 Cebus imitator | reverse complement strand
TTGTACTTTAGGTTCTATGGTACATGTGCTGATCATGCAGGATTATTGCATAGGTATATACTTGGCAAGGTGGTTTGCTGCCTCCATTCCCCCGTCACCTATATCTGGCATTTCTCCCCATGTTGTCCCTCCCCAACCTGTCCACCCCCAACAGACCCCAGTGTGTGATGCTCCCCTCCCTGTGTCCATATGTTCTCATTGTTCAACACCTGCCTATGAGTGAGAACATGCGGTGTTTGATTTTCTGTTCTTGTATCACTTTGCTGAGAATGATGGTTTCCATATTCATCCATATCCCTACAAAGGACACGAACTCATCTTTTTTATGGCTGCATAGTATTCCGTGGTATATATGTGCCATGTTTTCCTTATCCAGTCTATCATCGATGGGCATTTGGGTTGGCTCCAGGTCTGTGCTATTATAAACAGTGCTGTGATGAACATACGTGTGCATGTGTCTTTATATAGAATGATTTATAATCGTTTGGATATACACCCAGTAATGGGATTGCTGGGTCAAACGGAATTTCTATTTCTAGATCCTTGGGGAATCACCACACTGTCTTCCACAATGGTTGAACTAATTTACACTCCCACCAACAGTGTAAAAGTATTTCTACCTCTTCACATCCTCTCCAGCATCTGTTATCTCCAGATTTTTTTAACAATTGCCATTCTAACTGGCATGAGATGGTATCACAATGTGGTTTTAATTTGCATTTCTCTAATGACCAGTGATGATGAGCATTTTTTCATATGCTTGTTGGCCTCATATATGCCCTTTTGAAAAGTGTCTGTTCACATCCTTCACCCACTTTTGAATGGGCTTGTTTGTTTTTTTCTTGTAAATCTGTTTTAGTTCTTTGTAGATTCTGGATATTAGGGCTTTGTCAGATGAGTATATTCCAAAAACTTTTTTCCCATTCTGTTGGTTGCTGGTTCACTCTAATGATTGTTTCTTTTGCTGCGCAGAAGCTCTGGAGTTTAATTAGATCCCATTTGTCTATTTTGGCTTTTGTTGCCAATGCTTTTGGTGTTTTAGTCATGAAGTCTTGCCTACGCCTATGTCCTGAATAGTTTTGCCTAGGTTTTCCTTTCCCTTATATGTTTTGTTGTTGTTGTTGTTCACCATACATTAGATGTCTACTAACTATCTACTATCTACTACTTTATCCTAGGTAAAATGGTGAACATAAGCAGAGTTTGGAGAACTTCATTGTTGAGAAATTGGGATTAAATATACAATCCCACAAATACATGTTAATAAACAGGACATAAGTCCAGTGTTACCAAAGAGAGGAGCTATACAAGCATGTAAGAGGGGAATATCTTGGGAAATAAACTCAGATGAATGAGTGGATTAACTAGGTGAAGATAGGAGGGAAGATCATTCCTGACAGGGAGAAATTGCTTCTGCAAAAACCCTGTAGCTGAAGTGACCACAAAGCTCATGAAGGACTGAAGGAGGACCAGTGTGGTTGGATGAGAGAGCTAGGAAGGGTTTTGGCATAGAGCTGTATCATGCAGGGCATAGCTTGCTTAGGCTGGGATAGATTCTCATCTTTAACTCTAGAGAAATAGAAATCATTGAAATATTTTAAACCAGATCTATGATATGATCAGATTTGCATTTTGCAAATGTGTCTCTGACCACAGTATAACAAGATCAATACATAATTTTGTGCTTATTACAATTTTACATCTTTAATGTATCCTTGCAATGAAAGAGCAACCCTGATGTCTGCATTTCTTATTCCATTTTGGAAACAGAGAGAATGAGGCTTATGAGAATGAACATTATCCTTTGCTTGATCAAGTCTGTTTTGTTCCTCATACTTCTTCTAAAGGATATCAGCGTTGCATGAGATGACATCATAGCTGTGAAGCAAAGCATACATGTAAAATAACGACATTTCTTTGAACAGAGGGGCCTCAGTTCCTCATTTTTTTTGTACTCTTCATCTGGAAAACAGCTTCTATTCCCACCTGAACTCTCATTTGTAAGCTACTTGTGTCTCAGTTTTGTTGGAGGTGTTTCTAGGTTTTTCTGCCACATTAAACATGCACATCTCTTGGATCTACCATTGAGAAGAGAAGTTTGAAAAGATCACTAGAATTAGCAAAAGAAGAAAAGAAAAAGAAGTCAGATTTTTGGCAGGAGACTATCTACCTGAGGACACATTGCCTCATTCCCTTGGCAACCATGCCTGTGATTAACAGTTTTCATAAATAATTCAAGTCCTTCATTTGCACTCTCCATAATCCCTTTTAGGGAGGCAACAGCACAGTATTTAGGGGTTTTTAGTTAAGCAAGTCACACTCCCTGTGGCTCCTCCTCCTTCAGTCAAACCATTACACTGTGAGATTAAGAGCTCCAGAAATGTGTTAGGTTTTGTGCAGAGTTAAAACAAACAAAAAAAAACCACTGGATGTTTCTCAGTGAATTTTATGTCTAGTTTGCCACATAAGCCTCTGCTCTATAGCTCCTTTAACCAACACATTCTTTCCTTTTAGAAAGTAGAGTTGCTTTGAGGGCATAATCTTAACGACCAATGGTTTCTGTACATCTGATGATAACGGGCCACTGTATAAGTTCTGGCTGCCAGCAATGCTGCTTGAGGTGAAATTATGAGAGGTGGGGCCTGCACCAGAAGCAAGAAATTGAAGAAGAGCGCATCAGCTATAAATTTTTCATTTGTCTAATGGACTGTATTTTTAGGGTCCTGAAGTGAAGTAGCTGGTGGGGAAGATTTTCATTATCACAAAAATGTGTGAAGCCAGAATTCTCCCTAGTCTTTTGTCATAATCAAATCTTCAGAAGTCCCAATGATAAATGGGCATCATGGAAATGTATCTAGGGCCCAATCACTTTTAATCTGAAGTGCAATCACAGAGCATGTCATGATTTACGCGCACACACACACACACACACACATACAATTTATCAGGGCAGGGCTAAGACATTTCTATACTGCACATAAATGTGCATTCCTAGCCTCAATCTTCTACCACTGAAATGTTCACTAAGCATTTCAGTAATGAACTGACCTCGTTAGGGAATGAGCAGGCTTGTGAACACTTAACAATTTTGATAAGTTTTATTTCCTCCACTATGACATCCAGTGTCCTGATAATAGAAAAAGAGAGAGAAAGAAAAAAGACAGAATAGAGAAAAGAGGATTGGTTGAAGGCAGAACAGCAAGAGACAGTCCAAAAAAATGAGAAATAATGAGAGAGAGGGAATGAGAGAAAAAGATGAAACATATTAAAGGGATGCTTCTTAAGGCATCTAAGAGAATGTAAGAGATTGAGACCAGGAAAGATTCTGGACAGGGAATCAACTAGGGGTGTTTATTACACTAGAGGCTGAATACATTATCCTTATTTGTGGCATATTATTTTTAATCTACTTCTAAATATGAATATTTTAATCCTTTCTAGAATGAGATGAGGTTTAAGTAGATCATTAAGAACCAGAAATGACTTATGATGTTAAACTACACCAAAAATTAGAGCAAATAAAAATAAGAGATTAAAAAATTAAGGGATGGGAGAGGAGGCATTTGGGTGAGTTTCCTATTATGAACTACATATTTAGCTTTGGACTCTGTATTATAAAATGTAAATTGGGAGGTCATCTAGTATTGTCAAATTAAAACAAGAGCAACAACAGCAATTGTAAGCAACTTAAAATTTTATCAAGAACGTTAACAGTGTTTTTCTGGCACTAAAAAATAAGTATGTATATATATAAGAGATAGAATAATGGACAATATTTTTATTGTAGTTTCCGGGAAGGAAGGAAGGAAGGGAGGGAGGGAGGGAAGGTTCTTATAACAGTATTTTGTTTATATAGTGGTTTATAATCTGTCACATACTTTTACTTTAATTGTTTCACTTAAGCCTCCTAAATAATCCTATGACTTAGAAAAGGCACATACAATGATCACATAACAGATTAAAATTAAAAGCTTGAAAAGAAAATGCTATTAGTAAAACTGATGGACAATATACTAGAACTCAGGACTTCTGACTCCTAATCAAATTCCATCTGCTTTTCTAAAAAAGTAAAACGTAAATTATTAAATCAATGATTTTACCTCTTGGATTGCCTCAGAGTTAACTATGAAACAGTTTTATTGAGGTATAATGGGCAAATAAAAATTGTATATATTTAAGGTGTACAATGTGATGATTTGATATACATACATATATTCACCAAATGAAATGATCATAATAAAGCTAATTAAAACGTTCATCATTTCGTGTGGTTTTCTTTTTGTGTGTGGTGAGAACATTTAAGATCTAATCTTGAGCAAATTTAGATATACAATACATGATTATAAACTATAGCCACCATGCTGTACATGAGATCCCTAGAACTTGGTCATCTTATAACTGAAAAGTTTGTATGCTTTGACCAATATCACCCTATTCCATGCACCACCCACCTGGCCCTTGGCAATCACCATTCTAGACTTTGCTTCTGTGAGTTTGACTTTTTTTAAGTTTCACATATAAATGACATTATACAGTATTTGTCTTTCTGTCTCTGCTTATTTCATTTAGCATAATGTCCTTCAGCTTCATTCATGTTGTTGCAAATGGTGGAATGTCCTTCTTTTTTATGGATGAATAATGGTTCATCACACACACATACGTATATAAATATAGGATATCTATACATCACATTTTCTTTATTGATCCATCAATGGACACTTATGTTGTTTCTGTATCTTAGCTATTGTGAGTAATGCTGCAGTGAACATGGGAGTGCAGATATCTCTTCAAGATGTTGACTTCATTTCTTTTGGACATATAACCAGAAGTGAGATTGCTGGATAATATCGTAGTTCTATTTTTAATTTTATAAGAAGCCTCCATACTGTTCCATAATGACTGTGCTGATTTACATTCACACCAACCGTGTACAAGGGTTCTCGTTTTTCCACACTCTCACTAACCTTTGTTAACCCTTGTCTTTTTGATAGTAGCATCCTAACAGGTAAGAGATGATATCTCATTGTGGTTTTGATTTACATTTCTCTACTAATTAGTGATATTGACTACCCTTTCACTTACAAATGTTGGACATTCTTGTATCCTCTTTGTAAAAAATGTCTACTGAAGTCCTTTGCCCATTTCTTAATAAAAATATTTCTTCTGTTTTTTGCTATTGAGTTTTATAAGTTGCTCATATATTTTGAATATTAATTCTTTATCAAATATCTGGTGTGCAAATATTTTCCTCCCATTCTCCGTATTGCCTTTTTCACTCTGTTGATTGCTTCCTTTGTTATGCAGAACCATTGAAGTTTGTTGTATATAAAACTGAGAAGCTTTTGGCATCATATCCAAGAAATCATTGCCAAGATTAATGTCATAAAGATTTCTCTTCTGTTTTCTTCTAGGAATTCTATACTCTTAGATCTTATATTTAAGTCTTTAATCTATTCCAAGTTAGTTTTTCATGTGTGGTATAAGATAAGGGTCCAAGTTTATTCATTTGCATGTCAATATTCAGTCTTCTCAGCACAATTTTTGCAAGGGACTCTCCTTTTCCCATTGTGTACTTTGTAGATCAATGGACATATATATGTGTGGATATATTTCTGGGCTTGCTCTTCTGTCCTATTAGTTTATATATGTCTTTATAGCAGTACCATATTGTTATTATTACTGTGGCTTTGTAATATATTTTGAAATCAATAAGTGTGATGCCTCCATCTTTGTTCTTTTTCAAGATCACTTTGGCTATTCTGAGTCTTTTGTTGTTTCATATAAATTTTGGATTGTTTGTTCTATTTCTATAAAAAGCATTATTGGGATTTTGATGGAAATAGGATCAAATCTGTATATATAACTGTGGTGGGTAATACAGACATTTTAACCATAGTAGGTCTTCCAGTATGCATACATGGGATATCTTTCTATTTATTTGTGTCTTCTTTAATTTCTTTCATCACCATATTGTAGTTTTTACTGTAAGTCTTTTACCTCTTTGGTTAAATTATTCTTAGGTATTTTACAATTTTTGATACATTATAAATGGGATTGTTTTCTTAATTTTCTTTTGAGAAATTAAATTTATTATTCAAAACTTTTCACATGTGAATTTCATCAAGTATTTAAGGAAGAAATATTTTCAATATTACAAAATGTTTTCTGATAACAGAAGTAACACTTACTTTCCAACTTGTTTTATGATGCTAGAGTTATCCTAATAACAAAACTTGACAATGATGTTACAAAATAAAGTTACAGAACAATATCCCTCATACAAATACGCTAAAAATACTTATAAGTATAAAATATTAAAATCAGCAATATTATAGTATAATTAGGGTAGTTTATTTTACAAATACACAATGTGTCTAATTTAAAAAAATATTTAATATAATTTATCATGTCAATATAATAAAATAGGGCACATATATAATTAATCAACAGATGTGGAAAAGACACTGAGAAAATGTAATACCAATTTATTATTAAGATTCCTAGCAATTTAGGAATAGAGGGACAGTCTTCTATCCAGAAGCTATTTAACGCTTTTTTAGTAAGATTAGGAACAAATTCTATCTTGAGTGATTGTAAAACCCAATAGATTTAAGATTTCAATTTATCTATAGATTGACTCTTGTCCAAATTATAGTGCCAGCTATTTTTAAGCAGATTCAAAAATGTATATGTAAATGCAAACAATAAAGAATATCCAAAACATAAGTGAAAAGAACAAAATGAAGGATTTACACTGTCTAACTTTCAAACTTACAGGCACCCTAAAGGTACAATAATTGAGAGACAATTGTGCAGGCATAAAGATCTACAAATAGATGTAAGGAACAAAACAGATGGCCCAGAAATAACATTCCTCTTACGTGGTTATTTGATTTTTGAGACTTTTTCCAAGGCAATCTAGTGGGGAAAGAAAAGTCTTCTCAACAAATAGTGCTAGAATAAGTAGATACCATATTGGAAAAATGAACTATACTCTTTATTTCACATCATACAAAACATTAGAGATAAATTGTAGATCTAAATGTAAAAGCTAAAACCATAAACCTCTTGTAGAAATACATAGTGGAACATCTCCATGACTTTCGAGCAGATAAAGGGTTCTTATTCAGTCCCAGAAAAACTAACCATAAAAGAAAATATTGATCAATTAGATTTCATAAAAATTGAAAGTATCTGTTTGACAAAGGGCTGAAATTCAAAATATATAGACCTCAACTACAAAAGGACAACTAATGTAAAATAGACAAAAGTTTTAAAAGACATTTCATAAAAGAGAATATGCAAATAGTCTATAATTATGTGAACATGTATTTAATATCATTTGTTACATAATGCAAATTAAAATCACAAGAAACTACTGCATACTTACCAAAATGGCTAAAATTAAATGAACTGAAAACACCAAATGTTGGTTAGCATGTGGAACAAATAGAACTCTCATACATTGTTGGTGGGATTCTAAAGTTTTACAACCACTTCAGAAAATGGCCTGCTATATTTTTATTAAAATTAATTAATTAAATATTTTAGCTTTATCGAGGTACAGTTGACATACAAAAATTGTAAACATTAATATATTCATTTTTATGAATCCCACCAACTTCATCATATACATACACCTGTAATATCATCACCACAATCAAGGCACTAAACATACTCATCATCACCAAAAATTTTCTTGTGCTCCTTGTGGGTTTTTATTTTTTTTTGGAGAGGGATAAAAACACTTTAAATAAGATTTATCCTCTTAACATATTTTAAAGTGCACAATACTGCATTGATAAATATGATACTACTTGTTTATAGCAGATTTCTAGGATGTATTCATCTTGTATGACACACATTTTATATCCATTGAAAAACAATTCTCCATTTTCTCCTCCCTCCAAGGCCTTGGCAACCAGCATTTTATTCTCTTCTTTTGTGAGTTTGACGATTTTAGATACCTCACATAGGTAGAATAACACAATACTTGTCCTTCTGTGCTTGGCTTATCTCACTTAGCATAGTATTCTCTAGGTTCATCTGTGGTGTTGAAAATACAAACACACTTTTATTTGTGATGAGTAAATAAATATAAGTGGAAGTGCTCCATCATAGGCCATTTTGTGTGTGTGTGTATTTACCCAACAGACATAAAAACTATGTTAACAAAAAAACTCGTACAAGAATGTTCATAACGGCTTTATTCACTTTAACCATAAATTGGCCCAAGTGTCTACCAATAGAGTGAATAAACAAACAGTAGAATATTTATGTAATATGGACAGTATTATTCAGTTTAAAAATGAATTAATTATTGCTACAGGAGAAAACATGAACATATGTCAAAATCATCATGTCAAGTGAAAGAAGCCTTGTATTGTATACTATATAATGAATATGGATATATGCTATATGATGCCATTTATATTAAATGTTAAAACAAGAAAATCTAATCTATGGTAGAATAATATCAGAACAGTGTTTGCCTCTGGTGGACTCTGGTGTTTAAGGATCAACTGGCAAGGGGCCTGAGAGAACTTCTTTGTGTGATAATAATGTCTGTATCTTACTAGGGATCACAAGAAACACAGACATTCATTTGTCAGAATTTACTAACTGTACACTTAAAATTTGAGCATTTCATGGTATATAAATTCAAAAAAAGGAAACTACTAAAAATACTGAATTTTTGTTAATGTGCATATTGTTTGGATGTCTGCAATTTGCTTTGAAATCCATGAAAAGTAAAACTGATAAATGGATAGAAAGAAATATAGAGCGATAAGTGCTGCAACAGATGTAGTAATATATTAAGCTAGAATCTAGGTGGTGAGGATGAGGGTGTTTTATGTAAAGTGTTTTCAACTTTACCATATGTATGAGAATCTTCATAAAAAATTGAAAAAATCAACCTACCTGATTTAGTCACTTGATGTGCAAAAAGTGATACTCCAACATGCATCTTTGCCCAAACAGAAGATATTTCTGATGTTACATGTGGAGAGGCTTAAGAGATGGTTTGAAACTGCAAAAACTCTTTCATGAGGACACCACCTAGACTTTGTGGCTTTTCACCAACATTTTAGCGCAAATGCTACTGCTATGGTTTGAAGGTTTGTGTCCCTACAAAATTCATATTGAATCTTAATTCTCAATGCAACAGTATTAAAAGGTGTGGCCTTTAAGAAGTGATTAGACCATAAGAGCTCCACCCTTATGAATGGGATTAGTGCTTTATAAGAGAGGTTTAGGGAGCGAGTTTGTCCGTTTGATGCCATCTTGGAAGCAGAGCATGAGCCCTCACCAGATGCTGAATCTGCTGGCAACTTGATCTTGGATTTCCCAGCCTCTGAAACTATGAGAGGTTAATTTCTATTATTTATAGATTACTCAATCTACAATGTTTTTATTATAGCAACAGAACCATTACCAACTGTCCACCTCAACCACAGAACTTGAGCCTCTCATGTAGGATTGTGGTTTTGAATAGTACTATATTTGGATTGGCCTCTTATTAGGATGAATTTGCCACAAAATATGCTCAAGCAACTTAAATATTTCCAGCTATGAGATGAGGATATATTGGTTCTGTTCACTTAGATGCAAGTATTTACCTGCTAAGTACAATGATCTTAACTACACATGATTATCAATATCATACCTATGTAGTTATTGAGCTTTTCTTCATCCATCTCCTAACATAGCTATAGGTTTGTGAAATCTATGCCTTACTAATTAAAACCCAAGGTGAAATATTAATACACTTACCTCTTTTATCTGTTTTAACACTTACTTGCACAGCAATATTTTTTGTGCAGTTTTCTGTAAACTCTTCTGTGAACTGAGGCCTATAATTCTTCCCAGATATTTACATTCCTGTGAGCTGAGACCATGTCTGAATTGTTCACTACTATTTCCTTGGTTCTTAGAACAGTTTTTGGCATATAGTAGATGATCATTAAATGCCTATTCAATAAGTTAATAATAAAGATGTGTTTCAAAATACTAATGAGATGTCAGTATTGCATATTCTCTCCTTCTAGAGAAGTATTTTATAAACGGTGAAGTATTTTTAAATTATGTTTGGCAGAGGCCTCTGGATGTCATATATATTAGCATTGCAAAAAGTCTGAAAGTTAGTCTGTAAACAATGTTTTTTCCTTCTTGGCTACAGATAGCATTTATTACATATAAATTCCTATGCAATAGAGCAAATGTTATCAGTTACTAGGCCAGAAAAATAGATGCTCTATAAAAATAAGTATTTTACAACAGAGATATGAGGAAGAATGGCTACCTTAACCAGTTGACAGATTTCTAGCAATCTCAAAAATTCTGACTGGGCACAGTGGCTCATACCTGTAATCCTAGCACTTTGGGAGGCTGAGGCAGGCTGATCACCTGAGATAAAGAGTTCAAGATCAGCCTGACCAACATGACGAAACCCCATCTCTCTTAAAAATACAAGAATTAGCCAGGCATGGTGGCAGGCACTTATAATGTCAGTTAGTGGGAGGCTGAGGCAGGGAAATCACTTGAACCTGGGAGGCAGAGGTTGCAGTGAGCGGAGATCACACCACTTCACTCTAGCGTGGTCAAAAGAAGGACATTCCGTGTCAAAAAAAAAAAATTATGTTTCTAAAATAAATGAAGTAATCTGTAAATAGAGAGAAAAAGAAGACATAAAATATACTGCCCTTTATTCCAGGAATGAAATATATTGTATCCAAGTGACATGGAAGTGTGAAAATTTGGGTTACTTATAAAACAAGTTTGTATATCTATTTTTTATAGACTTTTTTGTTTCATTTAAGTTTAGTTTAGTGGGGAAACTGAAACAACAACAACGACAAGTACTACTACTGCTGTTACTACTACTATAGTTAACAGAAGGTGGAAAACCACTATTTAAAACTCAAGTCTGGGAGCATTTAGCAGAAAGACAAACAACCCCTGGTGAAGATGGCTTCAGGTACCATAAAGACACAGTATAATAATTAAATTTAATAATGAAGACTTTGAATTATCGAAAGTGGCTAAGATTGTAGGACTGATTATCTTCACATGTTTTCTATTCTTTCTGGGCTTCCAACTACACTACTTTTCCAGGCCTTTCTGTGTCCATGAGACTGAATTCTAGTCATAGAGATGTTAGCAGAAAAGCTCTATGTCACCTAGAGTTCTGGCTTATAAAATTATTTATAAGTAACCCTCAATACTCTTTCCCCAATCTCTTGTCTGGGTATTAATGTTTAGGGTGATTTGGGTAGCCACGATTTGAAGACAGCAAAGATTCTGTCAGTTTGGATTTCTGAATACTATGATAATCACATTGCCTCTGACCTGGAGCTTCTGTTTTGGCCTTTACTTGAGTGAAAGACAACCTTAGGTTTATTAAGCTACTGAGTGTGCTGTGGAATCTAGTAGCCATTAGCTACATGCACCTTATAGTTACTAAATATTTAGCTAGTGTTACCAAAGTGAATTTTTAATTTTATTAAATTTAAATAGCTGCATGTGGCTCATGGCTACCATATTACCCAGTGCAGTTTTAATAGAGCTCAGTTACATTTACTTCTTGTTTTGAACAGGGTTTGGACTGTGTAATAGCATTTTTGCGATCAAGATAAGACCCCTATTTTATACGTGGCATAGGATATACTCAATAATCTCTCCTCTGTGAACTTTTACAGCATCAAGTTTAACCATGCCTTCCCTCACAGAGTGTCAGATTCATCCCCAAATTACTAATGCTATTTTTCTAACCTGTGCCGTTTCTGTCTGCCTCTTCTGCCTGACATATTTTCCTACTTCATGGCCATTGGCGAATGGCTTCTAATCTTTCAGAATTTAGAGCTCATGCCACCTCCGCTATGGACACTTTTCTGGCATATCCCAGGATGAATTGCTTAGTTTCTCCTTTGTGTAACACTAACCTTCTAGATTTCTATTATGCTATCTAGGACACTTCATCAAATTTATTTGTTTTTTTGTTTAACTCTTTTTCTATTAGACTATAAATTCTGGAGAGTGGACTTTTTCTACTTAATATTTGTTTCCCCAGCAATTAGGACCGCATCAAGTACAAAATTAATCATCAATAAATGATACACGAATAGGAAATTTGGAAGATAAAATTTTGTGTAATAACCCTCAGTTACTCTCCTTTGATCTGCATTATCTTCCAGGCAATTAGAGGTGATTCATGCTGGATAGTGTCGTCTGCTCCTTGTGTCTGTATTTAGAGAGAGCTACTTCTGATTCTTTGCCCTCAATGGGCAGACAATCAAAGCTTACAGTCTACAGAATGAAACCACAATTGCAAATTGAATTTCTTTCTCTGTTAATCTCAGACGACATGTCACAAAATGTCTGTCATGAGAATATGCTGATTTATGTAACAGTTCCTGAGGTCGTGAAAATGAAAACTGGAAATTTAGCAGACCAGATTCTGGCATATATGACTTATGATGATTATGTTGGATTGGATCAATTTCATTGCTATACTTCATCTTGTTACTAACAAATTGTCATAATAAAATTAACACATTTTAAAGTTTGTAGGAAAACTTGAATTAAAGTTTCTGAGTCTAATTTAATAATATTCCCCATGCTTCAGTGATACAGCAATCCTTTGAGAAAATGGAGCCCTTTACTGAATGCTTGTTTATTTAATAAACTTGCAGAATGGTGTAGATCTTCACCCTTTTCTGTTGTTCTTCATTTATTTTTATAATTCTACTGAGAATAAATTTCTTACAGATTTTTACTTTTATCTTGTTTTAATTTTTGTTCATTCTTACTTTCTTTTGTCTCTGCTTTTATTTTTGAAGAGTATTTTGTGGGTATAGACTTCTAAATTGGTAGGTCTTTTTCTTTCTGCTGTTTAAGGAAATTTCCAAGTTTCTATGCAAAAATATACTTTATTTTACTATTGATTCTTTGAAGTTAGTATCCTTTTTTTTCTGGCTAAATTTGTTACTTGCTTTTTGTTGATAAATTAATTGGATTGCATTGTGCCTAGATTTAAATTTTTTAAATCGCCCATGAAGTTTGCTAAATATCTTGAATTTATGGGTTATTGTCTTTTTTTTATCAGATTTGGAAAATGCTCAGCCGACTTTTATTCAAACACAGGATATTTTTTCTTCTTCTTCTGGAACTCTAATTATACATGTATTAGGCCTTTTGAATATGTCTCACAAGTGTCTTATGCAGTCTTCTGATTCTTTTTTCCCTCTCTGTTCCTCTGCTTGGATATTTTTCTATTGATCACTTTTCTAATTCACTAATACTGTCTTCTGCTGTGTCCAGTCCACTCTTCATTTATCCGATGAGTTTTAAATTTTAGATATTTTATTTTACAGATGCTTAATGCCAGTGTGAGACATTCTTTTCTAATACCCCATTGAAATATTCCACTGTGTTCATCCCTTCTTCTATATTATTTAAGATATTAATCATAATTTTTTGAAGACTTTATTTGGTTACTTCATTATCTGTAATATCTCTGAGTCTCTTCCATTGATTATTTATCTCTTGATTACTAGTCATTGTATCCTCCTCCTTTGCCGTTGGGTAAGTTTTATTTTATGTGCTGGACATGGTGGGTGATAAATTGTAAAGGCTCTAGATTTTGTTGTTTTCCTCTAATGAGAGTTAAGGGAGTTAAGTTTTGTTCTGGTAAATATATAAATTACTGGAGGACCACTTGATTCTGCTGAGGTGTGCTTCTAGAGTTTATTAGGATGGAATTATTGCACTTTTGCCCTTTTAGAGACTGTCCCCTATGGCTAGCACATGGTCATTGCTTCTGGAGCATGGCCATTCCATGATGAAATCTCAACTGAAAGCTTGAGATGTTCACAAAGGTCTCTGTACTCTTGGTTGGGCCTCAGATCCAACATTTTCTTCACACTCTGCAGGCTTGAAATCTTTGCTAAGCTCTTTAGTCTCCCAGTGGTTTTTCTCTGGTAGGCCATTTGAAATCTTGCCTTGCAAGTGTGCATTTTAGAAGTTGGCCAAGTGTTCCAGGGGAAATGGCTACATAAATTTTGGTGCCCCTTGCTTTTGGGTCCTTCTTATATAATACCACATCTCCAAATCTAAGTGTCTTGGAAGTCCTAAGCTGTTTATTTGATCCAGCAAGACTGTTACTCTCTTTTTGGACTTTATTTCTCTTTGCCATAGATTAGAAAATACCCTCAGGGTGAAAATCAGGGTAAATGTAGTACCTTCATGTTTTTTGTTTCAATGACCAAAGCCTAGTGTTAATTGCTAAACAGTATCTGAAAACAGTTACTTTATATATTTTGTTGACCTTTTATACCATTTTATGACAGGAAGAGGATAGGTTTGATACCAGATACTCTGCCATGACCAGAACCAAAGACCTTACCAGTATTTCTTATTTTTATAGTCATCACTTTCCAGTGCCACAGTCTCATGCTTTTGTTCTTATTTCTTAACCTTGTCCCCATTCCTCATGAGACTTAAATGCTTACTCTCAAGAGCAAAAGCATTATTTTTCATGAATAGGGGACCTTAAACAAGATACTTCAGCTTCTTGATTCTTAGTTTATTAATCTAAGATTATGGACAAATTTTATTAGGCAGTATTTAATAGGCAATGTTACTTGTAGTATGTTCCGCAGGCTAACTATGTCAAAGTAATCTGGGGAGGTTTGTTAAAAATAGAGATCCTGTCCAGGCACGGTGGCTCATGCCTGTAATCCCAGCACTCTGGAAGGCTGAGGTGGGCAAATCACGAGGTCAGGAGTTCGAGACCAGCCTGGCCAACATGGTGAAATCCTGTCTCTACTAAAAATACAAAAATTTAGCTGAGTGTGGTGATGGGTGCCTGTAATCCCAGCTACTTGGGAGGCTGAGGCAGGAGAGTCACTTGAACCCAGGAGGCAGAGGTTGCAGTGAGCCGATACAGTGCCACTGCACTGCAGCCCGGGAGACAGTGAGAGACTCTATCCAAAAAAAGAGAGGGAGAGAGAGAGAGAGAGATCCTTTAAATCCTTCCAGATCCACTTAATCAGAATCTTGGCTGAATGGACTGTGGGGATCTGCCTTTTTACCAGGTTGCACAGAGGATCCTTGTGTAGACTAAAGTTTGAAAACACTGTAATAAGGTCATCAAGAAAATTAAGAACCATATTCTATGAAGCACCTGAAATGTAAGTGCTTAGTAAACACTGGTGTTTATTTCACTATTTTATATTTTAGAAAGATATTTTAAATAAATATGCCAGTATGTGAAATATTTTGATCCTAATCAGAGAATATAATTAGATACAGTATATGTATATAGCATCATTACATATAGCTCTACATACAATATCTAGCAGTACTACATACATATGTGTGTATATACACACTATATACATAATTATGTGTGTGTATTATATACTATGTATTATATATTATGTGTTATATACTATTAATTATACTGTAGAGATTTTAGGGTGTTAATTAATCATGCATCTCCTGAGCCCAGCTCAAGTTTGAAATCAGTGAGAAAATTGCTAGGAGTAAGATGAATAGGGATCAAAATACTAGGCTTATTAGTAAATATAGATTGGGAAACTTACTGTGTCTGTATGTTTGTGTGTGTATATATATATACACACTACATACATAGATGTGTGTGTATGTATATACATATATATGTATACATCTATATATACATATACACACAAACACACATTTAGGTGTGTGTGTATATATGTTTACATATATACATATACATATATGTATACTTAGACACACAGAAACACATAT
Source organism: Cebus imitator (assembly GCF_001604975.1). NCBI lineage: Eukaryota > Metazoa > Chordata > Mammalia > Primates > Cebidae > Cebus > Cebus imitator. Next base: position 3,535,172 of record NW_016107383.1, on the reverse strand, counting down.
CTATGTATGTAGTGCGTATATATACACACACACACGTATGTAGTGCTGCTATATGCTGTATGTAGTGCTGTATATAGTGCTGCATGCATGTATATATATATACATATATATGTATATATATATATATGTATACACACACACATATTTATGTATGTAGTGCTGCTATTAATTAAAATACCCCATGTTCCAGGATTTTTTTTGGTTATTTATTAGAACAGTGAGTAAAAAAGAAGTTCAGGTGTAAATTTGACATGAAATATAGAACTTAAAATCGTTCGGTAATCAGGATCCATCAAAATATTCAGCCTTGTAAAATATGTTGAAGGGTTACTATTTCTTTCTTTCCCCAGAACTCTAAAAAGGAAACTAAAATTCAATAGAAACATACACAGTGTATTTAAAAAGGGATACAGATACATTGCTATTCTGACTTGTGGTTCATCAAAGTGAATTCTAGAAAAAGATGAAAATATCCAAGATTTGAAAGAGTGTTATGAGGTCCAACTCCTGAGTTCCACACAAAGTTAATTGTCTTAATTGTTATAAGTGATTTAGAGGTTTTAAACATTCATTAAAGTAAAGTAAAAAATGAATAACCCTGTAAGTAATATCCTCCTTGGCTTAATGACATGCAGAATCAATTGTGTAGAGCATTTAACATGCATTTTTGGAAAATTGGCTTTCTTTTTAGAGATGGCATCCAAGACATAGCTGCAAGGCAGTCACCATCAATTACCAGATTACTTATGTTTTAGCTATAGCATAATTTTCACTGGAAATTAATTTTACTGTAGGGGTTTTAGGGTGTTAATTAATCATGCATCTCCTGAGCTCAGCTCAAGTTTCAAATGAATGAGAAAATTGCTAGGAGTAAGAAGAACAGGGATCAAAATACTAGACCTATTAGTAAACATAGACTGGGAAATTTACTGGGATCTGTGGTCAGCGCTGGGCTTTCTTTACCCCAATATGAACAGCATAGCTGAAGAAGTTGGATCTGCCAAGTAGAGTCACTTATCTAGAATTATTGCCCACATCTGTTAAAGCATATAGTAGTGACTGAGAGAAACAGACCTGCAGACCAACAGCTGGAAGAAATATTTTGATCTTGATCTATGTGTCCTCCTTTCAGGGATGCAGAAATAGAGCACAATTGGTAGGTGTATGAATAAAGAGAATGAGGTAGCGCCTGAGTCATATATGTTAGTTCCTTCACCAAATATTAGGACATAATTATTTTTTCTTTAGGAGTCTCGCCCTGTTGCCGAGGCTGGAGTGCAATGGTATGATTTCGGCTCACTGCAACCTCCACCTCCCGGGTTCAAGCGATTCTCCTGCCTCAGCCTCCTGAGTAGTTGTGATTACAGTTGCATACCACCTCACCAGCTAATTCCTGTATCTTTAGTAGTGATGGGGTTTTACCATGTTGGCCAGGTCTCAAATTCCTAACCTTGTGATGTTCCTGCCTCAACTTCTTAAAGTGCTGGGATTACAGGCATGAGCCACCGTGCCTGGCCAGGACGTAAATTTTTACATTAGGGTCAAGGTAGAAAGTTGCAGTGCAGGATGCTTCCATTTATTTTACCTTAGGGTTGGACAGAAGTTCTTTTTAGGATTGAGTACTATGTGTTCCTTTCTACCTCCCTCTTTCCCATATATCTGCCCACTCTATTGCCTAGTAAAATTCAAAACAATTAAGGGAACTTAAAATACATGGATAACAACCAAAAGCTACCATCAAAATACACAAATGCTAATGTCTATGTTACATCCCATATTTGGATATATTTAAATATATTTCTAAAGCTTTGTTATAAATACTATGTATTAACTACATATTGTATGTGTGGCTGAGTTGCGAGTTGACCTTTGAGTTTCAAAGGAAGCTGGCTCAAACTACTTCCTACAGACACTGGCAGAGATAGTTCATGTGTGTATATATGATTGTGCAGTTGTGGGAGTGGTGATGGGAGTGATATCTGCATCATCCTGGTCGTCTCTGGGGCTGAGATCTCGCTTCTGATCAAACAGGACAGTGTCCGAATTATCTTCTACCAATGTGCTGTCCTCATTCCATGATATATACATTGAACACAAACTCTGTCTTCCATTTCCTCCAAAAATGACAAAAAAGAAAAAACACTCCCAAGAGGCATTTTGGTGGATTCAATCTTGGATACTTTCCTGTTTGTGAAGATGGAGATGGTTTCAGTGAAGTCACAAAAATAAACCATATAGAATATTTGCTATTCTTTTGGAAAGACTTTTCTTATCAATACTGTTACTTTCTATCCTTTCTCTTCTGCTCTCTTCTCTCTTCCCAATGTCCTTCACCTGAGAAGGAACTCTACCCCTCCCCAAATTATTTTTATTTTTTTCATGTAGTTTTCTCCAGTTTTTATTTTGAAATTCATCCTAGGGCTTCAAAGTCAAAGCCACAGGCCACGTCCTCGTGGTCTTATTCTCCCCCCGTTTCTGCAAGGGTATGAGAGCAGAGGGGCTACATAAGTATTTATTTTTCCAGTAATATAAAGTATACTATCAGTAGTTAACAACAGACTCTGTTTGGGTTTTAAATATTAGTTTTTTCACCATTATTAATATGTTAATTATCTGTCTGTCTTCTATACATTATAAAAGAGTTAGTTTTCACTTGCACAATCAGCACTGGCTCTGTAATTCAATACATGTAACTACAAATCTCTAAAGTCTTCAAGGAATTTGATTGTTTACCAAGTTGCAATTATACTCATAGCCTACATCTGTGACTTTAGTGTATCAAGATGCCTCATTCATAGGACAAAACAACAAAATTTCCATAGCCTGCTTTATGATTATTGACACTTCATAACTACAACTAGAATTACTTATTTCACATGGAATGGATTTTCAAATATACATCTCTAACACAAGTAAGGTATCTGATCTTTTTCTAAGAGCAGGTTTTGATTAGGAAATGGATGAGCGTACTATAGACACTTTGAATACTTAAAAGGGAATGATGTCATTGAGCAAGAAGTGAATTAATAAAGAAGTTTGGAGTGATAAACCAAATTTCTCTTAGTGTGCAATTTGGCTTTCAACTTAGTAGCATTTCTTGAGTAGGTTTAACTCTAGTTCCTTCATTTACGATGATAGTTGTTCAAACATAAATCTAGTTTATATTTTCAACTCATTTACTTTTGGTAAATATGTTTTTATTATTGCATCTTACAGTCTGATCCAAAATCAATAATTTGGATGCACATATAGCAAACAAGCTAACTGACAGAATTCCTAAGGAGACCGGCAGAGTAATTTACTAAAGCACCTAGCAAGAGCCCAGAAAACACTTCCTGTGTCTGAGAATGCTGAAAAGAGGCTTCTTGTCTAATCCTATTCTAACCAGAGTGGAATATATATATATATATATATATATTTCCTTTCGACTGCAGAAAAAAATGAGTGAATTTATAAGATACTTTAGACTCTCCAATGAAAGTGCCCAGAAATCTGGATGTTTAATAAACACTCCCACTGATTCTTACAAGATACAATTTTAATAAGGTTTAAAAGTTAAGAGGGAGGAAGGAGAGGGCAGGAGAAAATGAAATATCTTGGGTGTGTTTTCTCTCAAAACATTTTGCTCTTCAAACCAACATATGGATACATATTCCCCCGAGTGATCATACCTAAGTTCCCCAAACTACTATTACTAATTGGACATGTCACATTCCTCAGGTGTTGTGGGAGACAAATCTACAGGGTCACAGCCTCTGTTGAATTATTAGATTATTAGAAAGAGCTTAAACGCTAGAGACTAGTGAGAAAAATTATCTGCCATATTTTTATTTTTTATAATGGTTAGTTTGAAGTATCACTATTAAATGTAGAACCTCTTCTTTGCTTCTCCCAATACATTCTAAACTCTTTAAAAGTAGAAATGGGCCAGGTGCAGTGGCTCAAGCCTGTAATCCCAGCACTTTGAGAGGCTGAGGCATGCGGATCATGAGGTCAGGAGATCGCGACCATCCTGGTCAACATGGTGAAACCCTGTCTCCACTAAAAATACAAAAATTAGCTGGTGGTGGTGGTGCACGCCTATAGTCCCAGTTACTTGGGAGGCTGAGGTAGGAGAATTGCTTGAACCCAGGAGGCAGAGGTTTTGGTGAGTCGAGATTGTGCCACTGCACTCCAGCCTGGCGACAGAGTGAGACTCTGTCTCAAACAAACAAACAAACAAAACAACAACAACAAAAGTATTTCTACTTTTTTTTCTATTTCTGGTTCCTTAGTCATCTTTGCATCCCCAGCCCTAAGGCATGATTTAGCACATATGATTTCAAATAAGAGAGTGACTTAATAAATACCAAAATATTATGTTAAACAGTTTTTATTGTTATTACTATAATTATTAACTTTTTTTATTTCCACAAAATTACTTATGCTCATGGAGCTCAGTGCAAGCCCTGAAAATGTCCTCACTATAGGGAACTGTGTTAAATAATTTTAATGAAAAAAATCTTTGGTGCACAAGGAATGGAAAATTCTTAGCATACATTCATAAACAGTAGGCAAATAGGCATTACAAAGTTGAGAATCAGACTGCAAAAAGGAAAGTCATGAGGTGATAGTTTTATGACAGTGCCTATCCACATTTGATTCCATTGCTTAGACAAGTGAACATTTTCCCAGCTGGGTCTTTACTTCAAATTAACCTTAGTCTCTAGCAGCAGGAGCAATTATTTGGACCTACATTTGGAGACAGGAAAAGGAAAGAGATTCTTCTTTTATGCCTCATTAGGCTACAGAATGAGTAACACAATACAAATGTCCCTGAAAGGATTAATGATACAGCTCAAGATTGCTACGATTTGTTCTAATTGGAAATACGATCATCATTTCCTCTGATCTTCGGATATGGGGATGAGCAAGGATCACAGCTGAACAGTAAGTAAAGAGGCAACGAAAGAAAGATGAAATCATTCTGAAGTCAGCTATTTCCAGCTCACTCAACCCTTCTTTCCAATTTTGCATGTTCCTGGAAGGAGTAGTCGTAGGACTGCATGGTGCAGTATTATGGAGTGGTAAACTGCTGTCCTCAAGACTACGAGTACATTGTGCATGCTAATAAAATCTTGCAAGCGGTCCATATGGAGTTGATGAGAGCCTAAGCAGTTGTGTAGACTTTGAGTGGAACTGTTCTTGGGTGATGTGCTCTGATTCCTAGAATCCACATTTAGCAAAAGAGCTAGAGGGAAGAATTTGTTATTTGAGATAATCAATTATATTTTATATTTGTGTAGGAAGACTGAACATTGTACTATTACTAATAAAAATATGTTGAGAAGCAATTTTAGTTATCTATTAGATATCACTTTTTATCCCATTGACCTATTGTACAGCATGGTGCTTAAGAGTACCTTTGAGAGCTTGATTGGTTAGGTTTGAAGCTTGGCTCCATTACTACCAGCTGCATGACTCAGGACAAGTAGCTTAACCTCTCTGTACTTCAGAATTTTCATCCAAAAAATGAGGATAGTAATATTTCCTACTTCATAGAACTATGAGAATTAAATGACTTCATCTATGCAAAGTGCCACATTATCTGGTCTATAGCAGACACTCTCTATATGCTACTTGTTATTAATCCTCGGCATAGCACGTAACAACAGTAAGTCATTTGTCCTGTTTATTTAAATTATTAGCTTCATTGTTTATATGTTGTGGTCTACTAGACTGTAACTTTCATGAGAACTGTGACCTGGTTTGTATTGATCACTACTATATCCCTAGAATTCAGGTTAATATCTGATGGGGGATAGATTAGTAATACTTCTTGAATGAATGTGAAAGGCAGAATCATATGAAATGCAGATGTTCAGCCATTATTGAATTAAAAAGTGGTGGCTTCATGTGGTTGAAGTTAGAAGAATGAATACCTTAAACTTGAGGACAGCCAATTTGAGCTCTCAGTATAACTAATCCACCTAATAGCTATATGACCTTGAACAAGTTTCTTCATTTTACTAATTTATAGTCTGGAGATGATATATACCTACCTCCAAGAGTTGTTTTGAGAATAAAGTAAACAATGTATGTAGAGGTAACTTGCACATAATTTTAAAAAAACATTTTTTGAAAACAAAGTAAATTCTAACATTAATAAAGCACTTTAGAATCTGTAAATTGCATTAGCAAGTTTTATCTCATTTGCTTACTATAACAGTAGAAGATGGTACAGATAAAATAGAGCATTATTATGCAAGGGTAATTATTCATACAAGGAATACTTAAAGCTGCAACAAAAATTTCATAGTATATAAGGGAAAAAGGATTCAATTGAGACTTTTTCTTTAAAAAGTAAAGGTAATGAAAATAATATATTTTTCATAAATGTAATAATTTTGATTATAATGACAATGAGGCATAGTTACTGAAAATAATGAAGTTTTTTTTTTTTTAAAAACGATTTCTGGCAAAACTATAAATGAGAACATAATGCAACATCCTTTTATGTTTAACTTTCCAAGAATCATCAAAGGTCACTTTTGAGAAATATTCAAGGTTTAATCAGCTTTCCCAAGGACTTTTATTATTATTTTTATATTCAAAATTTTTTTTAACTCCTGCCCTGTCACCAACCTTACTTTTTCTCCCTTCTGTCATTTTGAGGTGCCTAACTAGGCAAGATCCTTCGATGTCCATTGCTTTGTGTGCGACTTCATACCGTTCTCCAGTGCTTTCATTCAGTGCTTGAGAGTCTGAAATTTTTCTGAGATTTACAGTTTTGCTTGCCAAAGGATTTGTAAGATATTTATAGACTAATGATCAAAGGCATTGATTTAATGGTTAGAGATAAATACAAATCTTAAAAGAGAAGGGATGTGGAGAGCAGACTAATTTCATAAATGAGCAACTCATTAGAGCATTAGATGATGTTTTCATGTTATGATGGCTTTTGATTTCTTGTGCAGTCTCATTATGGTGCAGACTCAGATAATAAAATCGAGATAATGAGGAACCTCTGTATTATTACTATCCTCATTTTATAGATAATTAAAATGCAGCTCAGAGAAGTTTAGTGACTTAAGACAACACGGCAAGTAAATACTGTCCCTTAATCCATGCTCTTTATGCAAAGAAGATAAATTTGGGATTAAGGGTGAAATTATTTTCTTTTGGTTGCAATTTAAATTTATGTTTTGCTGTAATAAGAAAGAGTCTCCTCAAAGGACTCATTGCTTTGAATAAATGTTAGGATTTCTGAGTAGTCTCAGGTCTCAGGCTCAAGTCTTTTCTTCTGCACTTGATTTTGATCTCAATGGGAAATGATTGCAGGTCCCATGTCTGAGAATTCCTTCTCAAGTATAATGAATGGAATAATGGAATGAGTTTAGAACTAAGCATTAAGATTTATGGGTTCTAGGTTTAACTCTGATGTTGACAAATTGTCAAAAATCAAATATAACCTTGGACAAGGAGCCTTCTCAGTTTTGGTTTCCTTAACTCTAAGATAAATGTTCTGAGCTCGTTGATCATCAAAGCTCTTTATATGTCATGATTCCTTAGGTCTGCTTACTACCTGCACTCCACTACAGGCCAGACAGGATTTGAACTATGAGATCTGGCACAAGTGGAGTTTGACTGCAGCTCTACGCTTTCCCTCTCCCTGTAATTTTCCTTTTCCCTTTCTTTAAACAAGAAGTTCTTCAGCAACTGGTATTTTGGTAAGAGTTTGATCTCAAGAGTCAGAAATACCTGAGTTTAAACCCCAGCCATGTGATATTAGAAAACTCACTGAGTTTCAGGCTTCTTGTTTCTACAACTAGATTATAAGAAAAATACTAGATATTAGTAAGGATGAGATTTAATATACATGACATAATTGATAATTAGGAAAAACTTAGTAAACACTAGCTTTCTTGTTCTCCCTCCACCTTCTCCAAACACAAAAGCTGCAAAACATATTTGCTATAGGGCCACCACACTTCTTTTACTAGGAGAACATAGAGATGCAAATGGTTAAAAAAAAAACAATTAAAATGGGTTAAGATATCACTTTTAAGCAATGCTTATTTAAAAGGCTGAATTCTGAAGCTGTCAGTTGTATGTGCATTCGCTTGGAAGTCCCTGAACAAAGCATTAATATGATTATGTCTAAGTCAGCATCTTCTAGTGACCTGGAACTTCAGGTCATTGCTTGGCTTTTTTGCTAATCTCTGAAATCTCAGTGATTTTTTTTTTTTTTTTTTTGCCAAAAACAATGTAAAGGATCAGATCTTCCTTTTAAAGATTTTCTTAGTGTTTTACTATCTCATTTCTTTCAGAGAAGCCAAGCTGAGAATTTTCTTAGGTGGACTAAATATATGTCCTCTTGGCTGATGTTCCTGTCTTCTTCTAGACTTTCTTTGGGAGCTCAGTTCTTATTTTATCTGTCATCTATCTATCTATCTATCTATCTATCTATCTATCTATCTATCTATCTATCTGTCTGTCTGTCTGTCTGTCTGTCTGTCTGTCTGTCTGCCTGCCTGTCTACCTACCTACCTATCTATCTTCATCATCAACAACATAATCTATCTGTTCATCTATGTTTTTCTTCTATCCTGTGAAACACTAATGTCAAACATATTTTTCTTGATTTGAGACACCTGCATAGAATACTCAGAAGTAGGTTTCCAGGGTGAAAAGTGAATCAGTTGCTTTTGTCATTTAATTTAGTTATCTTCCAAAGTATCTTAGTTACATTTTATTTAATAAAATGAGTTTCTATCATGTGTAGTAGCACATGATTTCTTCTGAAGAGATTCAGACAAGATTCTTCCTATCTTCAAAGCTCAAATTTCAGTTATTCAGAAAATGTCAGTGTGTCTAGCAGAAGGAACCCAAAGCTAGGATGATCTCTTAAGAGTGTCCTTTGTAGGGACATGGATGAACCTGGAAACCATCATTCTCAGCAAACTGACAGAAGAGCAGAAGATCAAACACCGCATGTTCTCACTCATAGGCGGGTGTTGAACAATGAGAACACATGGACACAGGGAGGGGAGCACTACACACTGGGGTCAGTTGGGGGGAAATAGGGGAGGGATGGTGGGGGGTGGGGAGCTGGGAAGAGATAGCAAGGGGAGAGATGCCAGATGTAGGTGATGGGGAGGAAGGAAGCAAATCACACTGCCACGTGTGTACCTATGCAATAATCTTGCATGTTCTTCACATGTACCCCAAAACCTAAAATACAATAAAATAAATAAATGGGGGAAAAAAAAGAGTGCCCAGTTTCACTTTACCACCTCTATGGCTATCATTCTGTGACTCTGATAGCAACAGAAGAGGGTTCTACATGCAGGACGTGGGCAGAAAGCCAGGCAGGAGTTGTGTCACTGGTGTGCCATCTGAGTGGTTTAGAAATCGTGTTCAAGGTTGCAAATAGTGGTCATTTGTAAGTGACCAGAAATCCCAAAGTGGCCAAGACTTGAGGCAGGCATTAAGGATTGAAGATGCAGATAAGTCTCAGGAGAAGAGTTCAAAATGGAAAAGCAGGTGGGTTTTAGATACATTCAGTCAAGACTCAGTGGCCAGAATACAGACTCTCAAACTAGTATGAAACTAGTATGAAAAAAAAATCTAGATACAGATGACAACAACCTTTGCCATTATTTTGTTTGTTGGTTACATGATCAGGGAATTTAATCCTATTCCACAAACCTACTCCATAACCATGGTACAAAAAAAAAAAAAAACAAACAGAAATTCTGATAGTGGCTGTTTTTCTGTTTGTTTTCAATAGCAAATGTGAAAGTCCACCTGTGATATTATAAGTGGTGATTGGAAGGCAGGGCAATTTTTCTGAGTTTCAAAGAGACACATTCTTGACACATCTGTGGACTTTAGTGTGAATCACAATTTCACTACCATGGGTGTGAGAGTTCAGAGAACAAAGACAGTGTTTCTTTCTGTTTTGAATGCTGTGGTCCCTGGCATAAGCTCTGGTTCATGGAAGATTCTCTATATATACTTTTTTGAATTGAGATGCTTAAGTTCAGAATGTTAAGAACAATCCAGATCAAGCCTGCTGTGTTCTGAAACTATGTTGTTTTCCTTAAGCCATCACTTTCCCTGAGCTGGAAAGTTTACTTGATCAATAATGACTTTTCTGAAAGCCATAATTCCAGAACCCCATAGGTTGACTTTCAAGGCTGGTAGGCACTGCACATCTGTCATTTCTCTTTGACAATCTGCAAGGTGTGACTGCAGCATCTGTAGAGAGTGGATTAATAACACTGTCCTGCTTTGTGTGAGAATCCCCAAGGTGGAACGGGAGGCTCAACACAGAGTCTGCACATGCTTAGCATGCTGGCTGGAATTAAACACCTCATTTGAAAACCAAGACACACAAAGAATAAAATGGAACAAATCCCTGGCTTTCAATTGCATTGCAAATAGGACTGAGTGAGGCTTAAGTGTGGAATTTTGCCTAGGTTGTTCTGAGTCTAAATGGTTCATCTCTTGCAGAAGAGCAGCTGGGTTATTTCAGTGTTTGAGACCAGGTAAAAATGTTGAGTATATAGGCTATTTTTCCTTACATTCAACCGTTTTATTCACTCATTTGTTGTGGACACCCATTAGGTACTGTAGATGAAACAGAGAAAAAGACAAATTTCCTATCCTCATGGAGCTTGCATTCTGTGGTACAGACAGATAGTGAATAAATGAGCAAATAAATAGTGGCATCAATGAATAACAGTATCTCACAGTAAGGCTGATATGCTGGTACCATAATGCCTGACACCAGATATAATGAGTGACAGTGACAGATAATGATCAGGGATTGCTTTTCTGAAGAAATACTCTTTGGGTAGAGACAGGAATGAAATGAGGTTGACGACCATAGAGAGATATCTAGGGGAAAAGTTCCTGGCAGAAAAAAGAGAACATTCAAAGGTGGGAATGAACTTGGCATTCTGGGAAACAGCAATAAAATTGGTGAGATTGCGTAGAAATGAATGGGGAGAGAGTGCTGAGGAATAGAATGAAGTGGGCAGCTCCTGAAAGGCCTGTTTGCTTGGATATTAGATTTTGTTTCAGGTGTGGATGAAAAGGCACTGGAGAGCCTAAAAGAGAGTGGGGAAATAAGATCTGATTTACATGTTTAATAATTACACTGTGTGGCCGGACACAGTGGCTTATGCCTCCCAGCACTTTGGGAAGCCAAGATGGGTGGATCACCTGAGATCGGAGCTCGAGACCATTTTGATCAACATGACAAAACCATGTCTCTACTAAAAATACAAAAAATTAGCTGGGCATGGTGGCACCTGCCTGTAATCCCAGCTACTCCGGAGGCTGAATCAGGAGAATCACTTGAACCTGGGAGGTGGATGTTGCAAGAGCCGAGATGGCGCCATTACACTCCAGCCTGGGTGACAGAGTGAGACTCCATCTCAAAAAAAAAAAAAAAAAAAAAAAATACACTGCATGATAGGATGAATGACATTCCTTTAAAAATGCCCATACCCTAATCTCTGGAACTGTGAATATATCACATTACATGTCCAAGGAGAATGAAAATTTCAGATGGAAGTAAGGTTGCTAATCAGCTAGTCTTAAAGATACTGTTTTGGATTTTGCAGGTGCTCCCAATGGAATAAAAAAAATCCTTAAAAGTGGAAGAAGGTGGTGGGAAAGGTTAGAGTGATACCAGGAGAACTCAATCTACCACTACTAGCTTTGAAGCTGGAAGAACGGGGCTTTGAGCCGTGGAGTGTGGACGGCCTGCAGAAGGGAGCAGGGATTCCACGCTGGCACCTCTAGAAAATAATGGAGCCCAGCGAGAGTCAAGTTGGACTTCTGACCTACAAAAGAGTAAGATGATGAATTTATATTGTTTAAACCACAAAGTTGGTGGCAATTTGTTATAGGAGCAATAGAATATCAGTACACTGTAGCCTCTGTGTGGGGGATGAACTGGACCATCTAAAAGTAAGGGAGTACAGTTAGGTCGTTCCTATGATTTTATAATTCAGGGAAAATGGTTGTCTAGACAATAGAGAACAGTGAAGATGGTGGGAAGTGGTCAGATTTGGGATATGTTTTCAAGTTGACAAAAATTGTCTTGGGTAATTCCCAGAATTTTGGTCTAAACTGTTGAATTTGAACAAGTAGGTGAGTCGTGGTGCATTTGCTGACATGGAAAAGAGAGGGGAGCTATGGTTTAGAGGAGAAAATAAGGATTCTGTTTTAGAAACTAGTTTGAGATTTTTTTCAGATACCCAAGTGGAGGCATTGATTAGGCAATGAAGATAAATGACTCTGAAGCTCAGGAGATGGGTCAGGGCTAGAAATACAAATTTGGAATGGCAAAGCTACAAAATAGAAGAGGCTTTTGCCTTAGATGTTATGATGCCACCCTAAAAACCCCACGACTTCTACTTGAAATGTTATGTGAGAAGAAAGAATGATTTTGGATTATTTGTGGTCTTACAGTTACTAAGCTGATAATCTAATTTCCCAAACTATTTAATCACTTTATATTCAACAAAACTTGAATTTCCAAAATTGCTTAAATTAAGCCCAGAGGACAGTAGTATCTAGCTTATTTTCTTGCAGACTCAGGGACATAGCCATGAATATTTCCTGATGATCTAAACTTGCTGGGGTAAATTGGGTGACAGAAACAACTGTGGTTTCAGTGGGTGCAGCCTTTATCTGTGGTTGAAAATTGCTCATCACAATGTTGACATTTGGAACAGCCTGATGAAGAAAGAGAGGAAAGGATGTACCACTTCCCTTTTAGGACATGAATCTGCAGATGCACACATCTCTTCCACTCAATTCCTCTGGCTCGAAAATAATGTAGAGTCCCACTTAAGATTTTTGCTTTTGTTGTTTTTGCCTGGATGGCCATCTGCACAGCTGAGATTTTGGGATTCAATTACTAATGAACAAAGAGGAAGTAGATATTGGAGATAGTAGTAATTCTGTACCTGTCAGTTCCTTCGGCCATGCCAGTAGTCTTATGTATCCTTCTTTCTGCTCCTAAAACACACACCCTTCCCCAAGGGTTGCATGCCAGTTACTACATCCAGCTCAAAGCCCCAGATCTGCAGGTGATGCATAGACCTTCACTAGAACTAGGAGTGGCTCCTTGTAATTCAGGGAACTATAACCTAAAAGAGTAGTTCTTTGACCTCTCCCCAGTGTAAAACAGCAGAGCAGGAGCTGTCTAGTTGCAATTAAAACATACAGACAAAAGTAAAAAGCCTCCAAGTTAGAAAGAAGAAGAGTCTGAAGAAGCAGCACTCACTTTATAACAATGATCAAGTGCTGATGTGCAGGAATACCAAAGGCTCCTGTATTAGGTCTGCCAGAGCTGCCATAAGAAACTACTACAAACCGAGTGCCTTCAATAACATAAATTAATTTTCTCACAGTTCTGGAGGCTAGAAATCTACGATCTCACTGTCAGCAGGTGTGGTTTCCTCTGAGGCCTCTTCTTGGCTTGCAGATGGTTACATGCTCGCTGTGTCCTCACCTGGTTTTTCCTCTGCATGACCCTGCTGTCTCTCCCTCTTCTAATAAGACCAGTCACTTTGGATTAGGGACTCCCCTAATGGCCTCATTTTAACTTATTCACTTCTTTAAGGGTCTTATCTCCAAATATAGAGTCCCTTTCTGAGATACTAGGGGTTAGAGCTTCCACATAAGATTTTGACGAGGGGTGAGGAGTAAAATTCAGCCCATAATAACTCCTTTCCCTAGCAGTGGAGTAAATTCCTTCTTTAGCTCACCTGGCATCCCTGGCATTCTCTAGGCAGAACTTTCTGAATTCATGTCTGTATCTGTCCTGGGACCCAAATTATAGAGCATCAGGTGAGGTAAAAAATGTTTTTGTCTCAGGAATAAAAGTTAAGGGGGCACAAAAAGACTTAATAATAAAAAAAATTAATGATATATTTTAAACAAACAACATGAATGTAAAGGATCTCTAAATCTATGGTGAACAAAATAACACTCTTTAATAAAGATGGGACTGTATTGATGGTTTTCCTTTTTGTCTCAGGATCTGATGTGTGGCTTCCTGTGGCACTGTTACAGATCATGTTAGTATTAAAAATTTTGCTATTTTGTTCATCCATGATGTTTTGCACTGATTCTGATTATTTAAAATATTGTATTCACATAGTGTCTTGATTACTGACTGTTTCTGCACTACCTTAATTTTTCTACCTGAAGGCAGGGACTCAACTTGCCTTACCCTCATATTGCTCCGTCCCCCTTCAACCCCTTCACTACAGGGGTTGAAGTGGACACAGGAGAGGATATCCTTCTCGGTGACCAAACCACATTCTTTTGGTGCAAGTTCAAAGATCTATAGGTGTATTAGGTGTGTAGCAACACCAGGCTTTGGTCAGCTAGGTTTCCCATTCATTCAGCCATATAATTTCCTAAAAATCCTAGTCAATTTCTGGTCTATTAATTTCTAATCAGTTCTATAGGACAGTAATAACAGCCAATGGTCTCATCCAAGGCAGTTCTTAAGCATAAAGATTTCAATCTTTGATTTTCTGTCCTCTGTGTGCTGCCTGTTCTTAATAGGACTTTTTTTTTTTTTTGAAGGTAGCTAAGGACATTAAAGAATAGATTCAGAGGGGAAGAAAAGATCCTAAGTCTGATTTGTGCCTCTGTGCCCCCTCCCATTGTCTGGCCGAGAACACTTACTGGGAAGTGCTTGAGCGAAGCCTAGGCTATAGGCTTATCTCTAGCTAAGGCTGCTGCTTCAGAATAGAGAAGCTATCAACTTTCCAACCCTGTAGGATACTAACTATCTAGACCCTTCCCCACCCCATGCCCCAAAAATAAGAAAAAGAAAAAAAAACCTGTGTCTATGCAAAAGGAACTGAATTTCCTTCCATCTCTACTTTTAAGTAGGCTGACTCTAGCTGGAATTCTGCCCATCTTTACAGGGCTTTGCTAAAAATGACAAGAAGCAGTCAACAATATCCTGCACTGATATTCTGAATAAAATTCAACACATTCTTCAAGTGGACTCAGTTAGCCTGGGTTCTTATGTCCAAATTATCACAGGAGATGTTGTGATAGGCAGAATAATAACCCCCAACCCCTTCACCTAAAGATGTCCATGCCCTAATCTCCAGAACCTGTGAATACATACATTACACAGCAAAGAAGAATTAAAGTAGCAGATGCAATTAAGGTTAATAATCAGCTGACTTCAAGATCATATAGTTGACTTTATTCTGGACTATCTAAGTGGCTTCATCAAAATCACATTGGTTTTTAAAGGCAGATGAAAGAGACAAAAGAAGAGGTCAAAGCAATTTGATGTGAGAAGGATTTGACCTGCTGTTGCTGGCTTTGCAGATGGAGGAAGGAGCCATGATCCAAGAAATGTAGGCAGCCCTAGAACCTGGAAAAAAGGAAGGAAATGAGTCTCCTTTAGAGCCTGCTGAACAGAGCATAGCCATGATGACAACTTAGTTTTTAGTCCTATAAGATCCATTTAGGGTTTCTGACCTCCAAAACTGTAAGGTAATTCATAAATTTCTGTTGGTTTAACCCATTTAAGTTGTGGTAGTTTTATAGAGCAGCCATAGGAAATGAAAGCAGTGTTTTTATCAAATGTTTTGCAATTCCGTTTTTAGCCTGAATTTCTTCTGTCCTTGGCACTCACTGCCTAACCATTAAGCCAATGTCATATACATTCAGTTGTGTTATGCCATTATCCCACTATAAGTACCAGATTCTGTTCATTAGTACATTACTTCATAGCTCTGACAAGACCCAAAATAACTTTGGCTTAAGCAAGGGAATAGAACATGGTTTCCATTTTACATAAATCTGGAGAGAAGCAGACCAGGGCTGTTCCAAGTGTTGGTAATTCAGACCTCTCCCTTGTTCCTCTGACATCCCTAGGTATTGCTTCCATCCACATGGCTGGAGATGATTCATCATCATATTTTAGTTACTGGAATGAAGAATTGAGAAGTGAAGGGCACACACCTTCCCTTTAGGGTCATAACTTGGAAATTTCATATATCACACTTGCATTCCATTGGCCTGAAATTAGTCACATGCCATATTAGCTCTAAGGGAAGATAGCATATGTAATTTTTAATTTGGTGGCCATATGCTGAACTCAAGTTTGAAGACCCTATTACTAAAAGGAGGAGAATGGAAATATGAATTCCTGCTACATAGAGGAAGTGGCATATCATTGTACAAAGAGAAAATTTATTTCAATTTGCACTCAAAAAGGGGAAGAACGCTTATTCCGACAAACTGACTTTAAAATTTTTCCCGTGAACACTGGAGTAAAATGGGGTCGTCACAGTCTTCTTGCAAGACTGTATTAGGTATAAAAAGAATGTTCAAGTAAGAGACTGAGGATTGCAATGGTGCATTTTGGCAAAGGAGTGTTGAAATCAAGCAAAACCCTCATGTGAGGCTAAGATTTAGCGGAAACTAACATTTTACACCAAGAAGTGGACATCCCAGAGTAGATTTGGGGATAGGAGAACGTCATGGAAAATATGAAGGAAGCTCCAGATAAGACCAGCCTAGAGGCTCTTGTCTTAGCCATTATAGTCAAGAGTTACCATCAGCTCTCCTGGTGAGGAGAAACCAGATTGTTGCCAGAATCTATTGTGTATTGTTTTTAGATTGACATTTAAATACGGAGATTAAATTGCAGATGGTTCTCATTCCAGAGTATAGATTTTTTCATTTTCAGCAAATCCTGTGGTCATCTTTATTAAAATCTGGAGTGAAATACCCACATAGGTGTTTTCACACATAGATACTTGGAGGAATTAGATCATGTAGTTAGAGATCAGATTCAGGTTGCCCTGAGGGGGAAAACCCAAGTAGGCATCTCTATTCTAGAATTCTAACCAAATGTATTACTTGGGGGAGCTTAACCTTTCTAAATCACTAAACAGTATTGAAGTGTCCTGGCAGTTTAGGTCTCCGTGCTTTTTCACCCACTGAAGTTCTGACATTTGTGCTAAATATCATTGGTTATTTGCTCACTGTCCTATGAAATATCAACAATTCAAAAACATCTCAATGTCTGAAAACTTCGAACTTTAGTGATCCTTTTGGCTGATGCCCTTATGCTTTAGCCGAGGTAGAAAACTGTTACTCAAAGAATAAATGAGTTTTTATGTTAAATGGTTAGTTATTGACAGAGTCACATTTGGAGTTTCAGCCCTGATTCCTACTCCACTATTCTGCGTGTTATGCTTTTCTGTTTGATTTTCCCTTATTTCAATTTTTTAATCGCCCAAATAATACGTGTTTATTTTTTAAATATTACATTACAGATAAAGTAATGTATCTTTACTATGTCCACTACTACTAATTTGCACTACTAATTTTAGTTCTTTACTCCTGTCATCAAGAATAATCCCTTATGAGTGGTATCCATGCCCTTTAATATCCATGTTTGTGTGTGTGCTTTTCATAGAACACATATAGTATTACTTGTAGGTTTTTCTTTACTACATAAATGGGATCATACTATACATATTCTGCAGTTTACTTTTACTCTACATGATTGCATGATATTTACATATTGATACACCTTTCAAATCTTTCAATTAATACATATTTCATAATCCAAATAGACCACATCTTATTCTCTGTTGTATTTAGTCATTTCTCTTTTGATACACATTTGATTTGCTTACAATATTCATTTTAAAGCTAATTACATTTATGTGTTCAATATTCAGTATTTTTTTAATCACTCAAAAACAAAGCCTCAAAGGTCATAACCTGTCATTTGAAATTATGGCCTGTGGAAGATAAATATTTAGATTTCAATTATTTAATTTTACATTAAACAGATTAGGAGTCTTAGAGTCATAGATTAATAGAATTAAAAGAAATATCAGCAATCCTCAAGTTTACCTTTTCTCTTTCAAGGAATTGATGTAAAGAATTTAATGATTTCACACGAAACTTACAAAATGACAATTGATGGTTTGTGCTCTCTATCCATCTCTGTTACGTGGACCACCTTCCTTGCCATCTTTCATGTTAGAATTCCTTGAACCATCCTTAGCTTCTTCCCCCTCCCAGCCTGCCCTCCTTGTTTTATTTATGGCACTCCTGAGAAATCTTCAGAGACTCATATTTATTCTAAATTTCTCTCTTCCACCCTGGTCCACTCAGAACCACTGCTCTATGATGTAAACCACTAATCTATAACATATGCTCTATAATGGTAAAAACCAACTTCCATTTCACTTGCCGATGACAGACAAGACTACTCTACAATGGCACTGTTTTCTCTTCAAATGTCACCTCAGAATTATCAATACAGCCTCAGGGTCTTTCTCCACACTGCCCTATAAGAACTTAAATTAACAAGTGAGATAAGACCTATTTGTCATCATCCATATGAAACTAGCTGTTTCTAGGTCACACACTCATGGTTCCATGCAGATGATGGTTTGTATACATCACTTAATTATTACAGTTGCTTCACTTTTATCATCTGGCATCTCCTGTCTCATGTACTCAACCCATCCCCAGGACTCAGTTCAATTCTTTTCTTTCCCTGAAGCCTGCCCCACCTATTCCTGTCCATAGTGCCCTCTTTTCTCTTCATTCCTGTGATACTTACCTTATATTGCTGTATAAATAACTCACATCTCTCGCTTTTCTCCCAGATGCTCAAAAAAAAGGGCCATGACCTTCATATTCCCTCTCTTCTGCATGTCTACCATGGTACTGGGAACCTAACATAATCCCGTGTCTCACTGTGTGAGTGAGTGAATGTTGGGTGGAAAAGGCACTAAGGAAGTATAAAGCCTTACATATAGAATATTTGCAAAAAACTGAGATGTTACTTTGTCAACAATAGTACCAGAATCTGGCCAATAACTTGGTATTTTGAAAAATGCACTATTTTAAATTTCTTTTCTTTGAAATAAATGTAATATTTGTTCATTACAGACTTTTTGGAAAATAAAAGAAAATATAAATGATTTGTATTTATTTTTATTATATATTATGTTCTGGCGTACATATGTAGATCGTGCAGGATTGTTACATAGGTATATACACGCCATGGTGGTTTGCTGCATCTACATTAGGTATTTCTTCTAATGCTATCCTTCCCCAATCCCCCAACCCCGTGCTACCCCACCCTTAGCCCCCCATATCCCTCAACAGGCCCTGGTGTGTAATGTTCCCCTCCCTGTGTCCATGTGTTCTCATTGTTCAACACTCACTTATGAGTGAGAACATGCGGTGTTTGGTTTTCTGTTCTTGTGTCAGTTTGTTGAGAATGATGTTTTCTAGCTTCATCCATGTCCCTGCAAAGGACATGAGCTCATTTTTTATGGTTGCATAGTATTCCATGATGTATATGTGCCACATTTTCTTTATCCAGTTTATCATTGATGGACATTTGGGTTGGTTCCAAGTCTTTGCTATTGTAAACAGTGCCACAATGAACACACATGTGCATGTGTCTTTATAGTAGAATGATTTATAATCCTTTGGGTATATACCCAGTAATAGGATTGCTGGGCCAAATGGTATTTCTGTTTCTAGATCCTTGATGAATCACCACACTGTCTTCCACAATGGTCGAACTAATTTACACTCCCCCCAACAGTGTAAAAGTGTTCCTATTTCTCCACATCCTCTCCAGCATCTGTTGTCTCCAGATTTTTTAATGATCACCATTCTAACTGGCGTGAGATGGTATCTCAATGTGGTTTTGATTTGCATTTCTGTAGTGACCAGTGATAATGAGCTTTTTTTCATATGTTTGATTTATAATTCCAGCACTCTGATAACTTCTAAGGGTATTCAGTTTTTTCATTTCCCCCCTCAAGTTATTGATCTCTGTTTATCTGCTTATTTATAGAATAATCCAGAAGCATCAGAAAATGCAATTTTATTTCTTGCTTTTTGTAATTAATATCACATTTTCTTCACTTAATGATCCATAAAGAGGCTTTTTAATGGCTATATAATATTCTGTTGCTTGAACTGTTTCTCCAATCACCTATAATGGAACATTTAGATATTTCCAGTTTTTCACTACTGCAAATAAATGAGCTAAAAATTATTGAGTATTTACTATGGGCCAGGCATTCTGCTGAGTCCTTTATCTTCAGTGACCATTAAATATTCACAACAATCCTTTGGAGAAGGTGCTCTGATTATGCCCATTTTTTTCAGATGAACAAACTGACCATAGAGATTGTGTCCCTCATCCAAGCTCATGGCTGTTAAGTGATAAAGCCAGAATTCTCACACAGATTTGACTTGGGAATCTGTGTTAATTAGTATGCATGCAATCATGAGAAATTCTTCTAATGCAGATTCTTTGTCTGCACCTCTAACACTTTCCAATGGAAAAAAAAAGTAACAGTAACAGTATAATTACTGAATTCAAGGGCATTAAGAATCTTTCTGTTATCCAATTGCTATTTTCCAAAAGATTATGTTGATTTATACTCAGTATATGCGGTATAGGAGCCTACTCCCTTTCCCTGAGAGAGACATCCTTAGTCATACATGTCAACTTATAACCTTTTCTTCTAGCTGAAGCACTTTAGCATCTATCACATTCTATTTGTCTATTTATATTTTGGTATGATTTGTTATACTATGAACTCTTTGGGAGCAAGACTGAGTCTCATATTTCTTTTAATTCGCAATACCTACCACTGTGCTAGATATACAGTAAACTCTCAGCATGACCTCTGTTTTGAGTTTTGTTTTGTATTAACTTAATTTCATTTTAAGTTCTGGTATACATGTGTAGGATGTGCAGGTCTGTTACATAGGTAAACATGTGCCAAGGTAATGGGTTTGCTGCGCTTATCAACCCATCACCTAGGTATTAAGCCCAGCATACATTAGCTATTTATCCTCATGACAGCCCCCACCAACAGGCCCCAGTGTGTGTTGTTCCCCTCCCTGTGTCCATGTGTTTTATTGTTCATCTCCCACTTATAAGTGAGAACATTTGGTGGTTGGTTTTCTGTTCCTGTGTTAGTTTGCTGAGGATAGTGCCTTCCAGCTTCATCCATGTCCCTGCAAAGGACATGATCTTGTTTGTTTTTATGGCTGCATGGTATTCCATGGTGTATATGTACCATATTTTCTCTATCCAGTCTATCATTGCTGGGCATTTGGGTTGGTTCTGTCTTTCCTATTGTGAATAGTGCTGCAGTGAACATATGTGTGCATGTATCTTTATAATAGAATGATTTATATTTCTTTGGGTATATACCCAGTAATGAGATGGCTTGGTCAAATGGTATTTCTGGTTCTAGGTCTTTGATGAATTGCCATACTGTCTTCCACAATGGTTGAACAAATTTACATTCCCATCAACAGGGTAAAAGCATTTTCGTTTCTCTACAGCCTTGCCAGCATCAGTTGTTTCTTGACTTTAATAGTGGCCATTCAGACTGATGTGAAATGGTATCTCATTGTGGTTTTCATTTGCTTTTCTCTAATGATTGGTGATGTTGAGCTCTTTTTCATATGTTTGTTGGCCACATAAATGTCTTGTTTTAAAAATGTCTGTTCACATCATTTGCCAACTTTTTAATGGTTTTTTTTTTCTTGTAAATTTGTTTAAGTTCCTTGTAGATTCTGGATATTAGACCTTTGTCAGATAGATGGATTGCAGACATCTTCACTCCTTCTATAGGTTGTCTGTTTACTTTGATGATAGTTTCTTTTGCTGTGCAGAAACCCCTTAGTTTAATTCAATCCCATTTGTCAATTTTTGCTTTTGTTGCAATTGCTTTTGATGTTTTTGTCATGAAATCTTTGCCCATGCCTATATCCTGAATGGTTTTGCCTAGATTTTCTTCTAGGGTTTTTTAAATTTTGGGTTTCACATTTAAGTCTTTAATCCATCTTGAGTTAGTTTTTATATAAGGTGTAAGGAAGGGGTACAATTTCAAATTTTCTGCATATGGCTAGCCAGTTTTCCAAGCACTATTTATTAAATAGGGAGTCCTTTCCCATTGCTTATATTTGTCACATTTGTTGACAATCAGATGGTTGTAGATGTGCAGTCTTATTTCTGAGGACTGTATTCTGTTCCATTTGTCTGTGTGTCTGTTTTTGTACCAGTACCATGCTGTTTTGGTTACTGTAGCCTTGTATTATGGTTTGAAGTCAGATACTATGATGTCTCCAGCTTTGGTCTATTTACTTAGGATTGTTTTGGCTATATGGACTCCTTTTTTCTTCCATATGAATTTTAAAGTAGTTTTTTTTTAATTCTGTGAATAATGTTGATATAGTTTGGCTGTGTCCTGACTCAAATCTCATCTTGAATTATAACTCTCACAATTCCCATGTGTTGTGGGAGGGAGTTAGTGGGAGGTGATTGAATTATGGGGACAGGTCTTTCCTGCACAGTTCTTGTGATAGTGAATAAGTTTCTTGAGATCTGATGGGTTTTAAAAATGGGAGTTTCCCTGCACAAGCTCTCCTTTTGTCTGCCACCATACGAGACATGTCTTTCACCTTCCACCATGATTGTGAGGCATCCCCAGCAATGTAGAACTGTGATTCCAGTATATCCCTTTCTTTTGTAAATTGCCCAGTCTTTCGTATGTCTTTATGAGCAGCATGAAACAAATGAATACAGTAAATTGGTACCAGTAGAGTAGGGTGTAGCTGAAAAGATACCCAAAAATATAGAAGCAACTTTGGAGCTGGGTAACAGAAAGAGGTTGCAACAGTTTTGAAGCCTCAGAGAAAGAAAGGAAAATGTAGAAAAGTTTGGAACCCTCTAGAGACTTGTTGAATGGCTTTCACCAAAATGCTGATAATCATATGAACAATAAAATTCAGGCTGAAGTGGTTGGTCTCAGATGGAAATGAAGAACTTGTTGGAAACTGGAGCTAAGGTGGCTCTTGTTATGTTTTAGCAAAAAGAACAGCAGCATTTTCCCTG
Source organism: Cebus imitator (assembly GCF_001604975.1). Lineage (NCBI taxonomy): Eukaryota > Metazoa > Chordata > Mammalia > Primates > Cebidae > Cebus > Cebus imitator. The sequence continues at coordinate 3,512,218 of NW_016107383.1, read as the reverse complement.
CCCTAGAGATTTGTGTACTTTGAACTTGAGAGAGATGATTTGGGGTATCTGGTGGAAGAAATTTTTAAGCAGCTAAGCATTCAAGATGTGACTTGGGTGCTGTTAAAGGCATTTGGTTTTATAATAGAAGCAGAGCATAAAAGTTCAGAAAATTTGCAGTCTAACATGCGATAGAAAAGACAATCCTATATTCTTAGGAGAAATTCAAACCAGCTGCAGAAATTTGCATAAGTAATGAGGATCCAAATGTGAATTCTAAGACAATGGGGAAAGTCTCTCCAGGCATATCGAAGGTCTTCACAGCAGCCCTTCCCACACCAGCTAGGAGGCATAGGAGGAAAATATGGTTTGGGGGCCAGGCCTAGGGTCCCCATGCTGTTTGTAGAGACTTGGTTCCTGCATCCCAGCCACTCCAGCTATGACTAAAATGGTCCAACATAGAGCTTGGGCTGTGGCTTCAGAGGGTGCAAGCCCAAAGCCTTGGCAACTTCTATGTGGTGTTGAGCCTTCAAGTGCACAGAAGTCAAGAATTGGGGTTTGAGAAACCTCTGCCTAGATTTCAGAGGATGTATGGGAATGCCTGGATGTCCAGGAAGAAGTTCGCTATGGGGGCAGGGCCCTCATGGATAACCTCTGCTAGGGCAATGTGGAAGGGAAATGTGGGGTTGGAGCCCTCACACAGAGTCCCTACTGGAGCACCACTAGTGGAGCTGTGAGAAGAGGGCCACTGTCCTCCAGACCCCAGAATGGTAGATCCACTGACAGCTTACACTGTACACCTGGAAAAGCCACAGACACTGCCAACCCATGAAAGCATTCAGGGAGGAGGCTATACCCTGAAAAGCAGCAGGGGCAGAGCTGCCCAAAACCATGGGAACCCACTTCTTGCATCAGCACGATCCAGATGTAAGGCATGGAGCCAAAGGAGATCATTTTGGAGCTTTAAGATTTGACTGCCCTGCTGGGTTTCAAACTTGCATGGGACCTGTAACCCCTTATTTTGGCCAATTTCTTCCACTTGGAATGGCTGTATTTACCCAATGCCTATATCCCCATTGTATCTAGGAAGTAACTAACTTGCTTTTGATTTTACAGGCTCATAGGTGGAAGGGACTTGCCTTGTCTCAGATAAGACTTTGGACTGTGGACTTTTGAGTTAATGCTGAAATGAGTTAAGACCTTGAAGAACTATTGAGAAGGCATGATTGGTTTGGAAATGTGAGGACATGAGATTTGGGAGGGGCCAGAGGTGAAATGTTACAGTTTGGCTTTGTCCCCATCGAAATCTCATCTCAAACTATAACTTTTACAATTCCCATGTCTTTATCAGCAGCATGAAAATAAACTAATAAAAATGTCAATGGTAGTTTAATAGAAATAGCATTGAATCTATAAATTATTTTGGCAGTATGGTTATTTTAATGATATTGATACTTTCTATCAATGAGCATGGAATGTTTTTCAATTTGTTTCTGTCATCTCTGATTTCTTTGAGCAGTGGTTTATAGTTCTTCTTGTAGAGATCTTTAACCTCTCTTGTTAGCTGTATTCCTGGGTATTCTATTCTCTATGTAGCAATTGTGAATGAGAGGTCATTCATGATTTGGCTCTCTGCATGTCTATTGTTGGTGTATAGGAATACTTGTGATTTTTGCACATTGGTTTTGTATCCTGAGACTTTGCTGAAGTTGCTTATCAGCTTAAGAAGCTTTTGGGCTGAGATGATGAGGTTTTCTAGGTATAAGATCATGTCATCTGCAAACAGAGACAGTTTGACCTCCTATATCCCTATTTGAATACCTTTATTTCTTTCTCTTGTCTCATTGCCCTGGCAAGAACCTCCAAAGCTATGTTGAATAGGAGTTCTGAGAGAGAGCATCCTTGTCTTGTGCTGGTTTTTTAAGAGGAATGCTTCCAGCTTTTGCCCATTCAGTATAGCCCATTGGCTATGCATTTGTTGTAAATGGCTCTTATTATTTTAAGATATATTCCAATAACACCTAGTTTGTTGAGAGTTTTTAACATGAAGGATGTTGAATTTTATTATAGGCCTTTTCTGTGTCTATTGAGATAATCATGTGGTTTGTTTTTACTTCTGTTTATATGATAAGTTACATTTATTCATTTGTGTATGTTGAACCAGCCTTGCATCCTGGGGATGAAGCCAATTGATTATAGTGGATGAACTTTTTGATGTGCTGCTGGATTCCATTTGTCAGTATTTTACTCAGGATTTTTGTGTCAATATTTATCAGGGATGTTGGTTTGAAGTTTTCTTTTCTTGTTGTTGTATCTCTGCCAGGATTTTGTATCAGGATGATGCTGGCCTCATAAAATGAGTTATGGAGAAGCTCCTCTTTTTCAGTTGTTTGGAATAGTTTCAAAAGAAATGGTACCAGCTCCTCTTTGTACCTCTGGTAGAATTCAACTGTGAATCCATCCAGTCCTGGGCTTTTTTTGATTAATGGGCTATTAATTACTGCCTCTATTTCAGAACTCATTATTGGTCTATTCAGGGATTCAACTTCTTCCTGATTTAGTCTTGGGAGGGTGTATGTGTCCAGGAATTTATCCATTTCTTCTAGATTTTCTAGTTTGTTTGCATAGAAGTGTTTATAGTATTCTCTGATGGTTGCTTGTATTTCTATGCAGTTAAGCGGTGATAACCCCTTTAGCATTTTTCATTACGTCTATTTGATTCTTCTTGCTTTTCTTCTTTATTAGTCTAGCTAGTGGTCTATTTATTTTATTTTTTCAAAAAACAGCTCCTAGATTCACTGATTTTCTTTAAAGTGTTTTTTTTCTGACTCTATCTCCTTTTATTCCACTCCGATATTGGTTATTTCTTGTTTTCTGCTAGCTTTGGGCTTTGTTTGCTCTTAGTTCTCTAGTTCTTTTAGCTGTGAAGTTAGGGTGTCAATTTGAGGTCTTTTTAGCTTTTCGATGTGAGTATTTAATGCTATAAATTTCCCTCTTAACACTGCTTTAGCTGTATCCCAGATATTCTGTTGGTTGTCTCTTCTTTACTCATTGGCTTCAAATAACTTCTTGATTTCTGCCTTAATTTTGCTGTTCAATTTTCATGTAGTTGTGTGGTTTTGAGTGAGTTTCTTAATCTTGAGTTCTAATTTGATTGTGCTGTGGTCTGTGAGACTGTTGTGATTTCAGTTCTTTGCATTTGTTAAGGAGTGATTTACATCCAAGTAAATTATCAGTTTTAGAGCAAGTGCCATGTAGTGCTGAGAAGAATGGATATTCTGTTGTTTTGGGTGAAGAGTTCTGTAGATATTTGTCAGGTTCACTTGACCCAGAGCTGAGTTCAAGTCCAGAATATCTTTGTTAATTTTCATTCTCACTGATCTGTTTAATATCGACAGTGGGGTATTAAATTCTCCCACTATTATTGTGTGGGAGTCTAAGTCTCTTTGCAGGCCTCTAAGAACTTGTTTTATGAATCTACATGCTCTTGCATTGTGTGCATACATATTTAGGATAGTTAGCTCTTCTTGTTGAATTGACCCTTTACCATTATGTAATGCCCTTCCTTGTCATTTTTGACCTTTGTTGGTTTAAAATCTGTTTTTTCAGAGACCAGGATTGCAACCCCTGCTTTTTTCTGTTTTCCACTTACTTGGTAAATTTTTCTCCATCCTTTTATTTTGAGTCTAGTCTTTGCATGTGAGATTGGTCTCTTGAATACAGTAAGCCAATCGATCTTGACTGTCCAGCTTGTCATTCTGTGTCTTTTGTTGGGGCATTTAGCCCATTTACATTTAAGGCTAATATTGTTTTGGGTGAATTTGATTCTGTCATCATGATGCTAGCTGGTTATTTTGCAGACTTGTTGATATAGTTGCTTCATAGTATCATTGGTCTTTATAGTTCAGAGTGTGTTTGCATTGGCTGGTAATGGCTTTTCCTTTCCATATTTAGTGTTTCCTTCAGGAGCTCTTGCAAGGCAGACCTGGTGGTGATAAATTTCCTCAGCATTTGCTTATCTGAAAAGTTTTTCTTTCTCCTTCACTTTTGAGGCTTAGTTTGGCCAGCTATGAAATTCTGATATGAAATTTTTTTTTTTTTTTTAAAGAATGTTGAATATTGGCCCCCAGTCTCTTCTGGCTTGTAGAGTTTCTGCTGAGAGGTCTGTTGTCAGTCTTACGGACTTCCCTTTGTAGGCGACCTATCCCTTCTCTCTGGCTTCCCTTAACGTTTTTTTCTTCATTTTGACCTTGGAGAATCTGATAATTATGTGTCTAGGGTTGATCTTCTCATGGAGTATCTTACTGGGGTTCTCTGGATTTCCTTAATTTGAATCTTGGCCTGTCTTGTTGGGTTGGGAAAGTTCTCCTGGATGATATCCTGATATATGTTTTCCAATTTGGTTCCATTCTCCCTGTCTCTTTCAGGTGCTCAAATCAGTTTAGGTTCAGTCTTTTTACATAATGCCATAGTTCTTAGAGGTTTTTTTTTTCATTCCTTTTTATTCTTTTTTTCTCTAATGTTGTCTGCCTGTCTTATTTCAACAATAGTCTTCAAGCACTGAAATCCTTTCCGCTGCTTGGTCAATTCGGCTATTGGTACTTGTACTTGCATTGTGAAGTTCTTGTGTTGTGTTTTTCAGCTCCATCAGGTCATTTATCATCCTCTCTAAACTGGTTATTTCAGTCAACAGCTCCTGTAATGTTTTATCATGGTTCTTAGCTTCTTTGTAATGAGCTAGAACATATTCCTTTAGCTTAGTGAAGTTTGTTATTACCCACCTTCCGAATCCTACTTCTGTCAATTCACCCATCTCAGCCTCCACTTAGTTCTGTGCCCCTGCTGGAGAGGGGTTGTGATTATTTGAAGGAGGAGAAGCACTCTGGCTTTTTGAGTTTTCAGCATTTTTTCATTGATTCTCATTTTTGTCCATTTATCTGACTTCAACCTTTGAGGCTGCTTTGGATGGGGTTTTTGTGGGGATGGTGTTGTTGTTGCATTCTGTTTGTTTGTTTTTAATATTCAGGTCCCTCTTCTGTAGGGCTGCTGTGGTTTCCTGGGGGTCTACGCTAGACTCTATTTGCCTGAGTCTCTCCCGTACCTGGAGATGTCACCAGTGGAGGCTGCAGAATAGCAAAGATAGTGGCCTGCTCCTTCCTCTGGGATCTTTGTCCTAGAGAGACACCAACCTGATACCAGCAGGAATATTCCTGTATAAGGTGTCTGATGATCCCTGTTGGGGGGGTCTCACCCAGTCAGGAGACATGGGATCTGGGAGCCATTTGACATAGCACTCTGGCTGCCCCTTGGCAGAGGAGGTGAGGTGCTCTGGGGGGATCTCACTTGTCTGGACTGCCCGGATTCCTTACAGCCCACAGGGGAAAGGGTAAGTCTGGTGATCCATGGAGACCATAGGCACTCCTCCCCCAAGGAGCTCAGTCCCAGGAAGATCAGAGTTATGTACCTAAAACCCTGGCTGGAGTTGCTGAAATTCCTGAAGGAAGGCCCCACCCAGTGAGGAGAGATGGGTCAGGGTCCAGCCTAAAGAGGGAGTCTGGCCATGATCTGCCATAGCTGCTTTGCTGCGCTGTGGGAAATTCTTCCTAGGTCCTAACCATCCAGTCTCCCCAGAAATGGCAGGGGAAAATTGGCAGACTGAAGGGGCAGTGATGGCTGCCGCCCCTTCCCCAGAAGCTCAGTCATCTTAGGCAGAAGCAGTGATGATGGCTGCCCTTCCCCTTGGGAACTTGGTAGTCTTAGTCTCCAGCCTGTGGCTGCTGAGAATCTGCACAGCGCTCTGCTTGGGACGCAAGGCACTGTCAGCGTGGGCTCACAAGGGGGATCTCCTGATCGAAGGGCAGCACAGATCCCTGAAAAAGGGTAGTTTCCTGGGCTGGGTAGCACAATCGCTCACCATTTCTCTTGGCTGGGGGTGGGAGCTCCCCTTGCTTTGTGTTGTTCCCAGGTGGGCCAATGCATGACCCTGCTTTTCCTCACTCTCTGTGGGTTCCACAAACTGCATAGTCAGTCCCAGTGAGAGAACCTGGAGACCACAGTTGCGGGTGCAGAATTCACTTGTCATTTTCATTCTTCTCGGTGGGAGCCTCTGACCACAGCTGTTTCTAGTCAACCATCTTCGCCCCTCTTCAGCCTCTGTTTCTTTTAAAAGCCCCGTGACTTGCAGTTTCAGGTGCTAGTTTGCTGTACATATCACGTCACTTTCCTGTCTCGTGCCCACATTTCCATAATATGGAGCTTCAACTCTAAACTTTCTGGTCCCCCATAGACCCTCTGTGTGCCCCCATTACCTTGTTCATTCTCACAACCTAATTCCCAGCTCTCTAAATCCATCTCAAATACTATCTCCACCCTGAAGTTTTTGCTTTTATCATATTCCTCTCCAGTGCTAAACTATGTCCTTCCTGAGCCTCCTAAAAGATTGACTGTTTATAATAGTAATACACACTATGACAGATTTTTTTTACTATTTTAGCATTTTAATAATTTTTTAAATAAATCTTTAATAATCTTAAAGCCATTTATTACTTATACTTATTTCTTATTCCCTGCCCACCCAAAACTTATTTTAAGATTGGGCACTTGCACTCATTCTCTAAGCTTTATGGAGGTGGTTCACGAGAATCAGTCAGAATTTCCTCAAGCATTCAGGGATGGGCCAACGAGTTATCCTGTTTCCAGGCATCTGTCTGGGTGGAGCTGTGTGGCTTCAGCCATTATGATATTTTGGAAGAAAGTTCAGGGGTCTTTGATTTTTTTCCCCATATCATCCTACAAAAAGAGCTGTTTGGTTTCTGTTCCCCACCTCCATCACAGTTCTAACTAGAGCCTTTAAGAATCCTGTGGGTGAGTTCAGAACATGGGAATGGTTTAGGGAGCTTGTAATTAATTGGTTTTCCTGGCAATCTACAGGACTGTTGACTACTACTATCTTTGATCAACATAAATTACTGAATTTCCCATGGCTGGAAAAAAAACCTGCCAGATAATGAAAGCTTGTTTCAGTTGCATGCCCCAGTCCTCCAAAGAGGCTGTTGTATTTGGTTATCCCATCAGTTTCCATTGCAGTTCATCTAAATATTATCTTTAGCAAGGTTTGCATTTTACAGATGACCATATGTTTTTTTTTCCTCTTGGTATCAACACAGATCTTAAAATGAGAATCCTTTGGCATATTAATATGCCCTAATATATCAAGTACATATGTTTTTAAACCACACACAGAAATATTTCATTTGCCATTATATTTGTTTATACAGTTGATCTTTTATAATATTTTTCTATTTTTTTCTGTACTATTTGTCTATTTTTCTATTGCTCTTTTATAATATTTTTCTATGTTTGCATTTTGTGGTCTGCACTCAGGGAAATTATTTAATACAGAGATTGTGAAGTCTGGAGGTTGGTGGGTACAAAGATCAGCAGAAGTGGGCTAGAGGGTTTTAAAAGAGAGAAGAAGGAAAGGAGACTATGAAGCTTGGGTACTTATGGTTTATGGTAATCTTAGCATAGCAGAAATGAAAGAAGTGAGGGCAGCACTGGTAGTGAGGGGCTGAGTACAAGAAGAGCCAAAAATGAAAGAGAAACATTAGAGACACTGGAAAGATTCAGAAGAGCTGATGGGAAAAACAGATGATGGTGAAACAGTTGGCAAAGATGAAGGTCAACTACAGAATGAAAAATCAGTAACAGAAGAAGGATAGAAATACAGAATTTAAAGAAGAGGCTGTATACCTCTCCAGTCTCTAAACTCCACCCCTGCTTTCAATAGTCCTTTGTAATTTAACAATAGGTTTCACAGCCAGAAAACTATTAGGCAGAGAGGAAGCGAGTCAGGAACAAAATTGTTTACTGACCAGATAAATGCTACAATTCCAATAGCTACTAAGGCTCCTTTAATGAAAAGATTGTTTCCAGATTTTGGCAGAAAATAGTTGGCAAAAACAATAAGAGTTCTTTGGGCTTGGCATGAAGTTCTGTCTATTTTATCTTGCCAGGACAATTCTACACTTAGAAAGAGAGGCAAGAAACTACTGCTTCCCCAGGAAGGAGTGTTCACATTGGAAACAGAGAGGGAGTAATATGAGAGTCAAGATTTAAGGACTCATTTTTTTTGTTATTTAATTTACTTATGCAACAAATACTCATCAAGCACCTAATAAGTGCCGAACATTATTGTAGATTCTAAGAATAAAATGCTTATTGACATTTAAGGAATTGCAGTGGGTTATTCCAGGAGTTGGCAGACTATGGCCTGTGGACCAAATGTACCCACTGCCTGTTTTTGTAGTTTATTGGCCCATTCATCCGTGTATTGTCTGTGTCTCCTTTCATGTTAAAATGGCAGAGTTGAGTAGTTGGAACAAGGACGGCATAGCCTGGGAAAGTAAAAACATATTTATCATTTGATCCTTTACAAAAATAGTTTTCTGACCACTAAATAAATACAGTGGCCATAATGGAGTTATATTGGCATTTAATAAATTATAGGAGGAGAAGTCTGGGTGTTAGTGAAAGCCGCAAAGAGGAGTTGATGTCTGACACATGATTTCAGTTTGGAAAGATTTAAAGAAATTTCTGGGCATGAAGAAATGAGAATGATGTTTTGGGAATTGCAGTGGCAAAGAAAGTAGTGTGAAATATTATGTGAATTTTAGGAATGTCCTCATTGTTTGTACTGGCTAAAGCATAGCTTTGGGTGGGTGACTAAGAATGAAGGGCTGAAGCTAGACCAACCTGTAGAACACAGAGCATACTTGAAAGGCACTTTTACTGAGACCTTCCTATACAGATACGGCATGGCAAGATGCCCCAAATTAATAGCACATAATATCTGCCTTTGTGAAGCTCAACCTCCAAAAGGAGGAATAAGACATTAAAAAATGTACATGACAGAATGAGATACATACTATAGAAAAGTCCATATAAAATATAATGAGTATTTTTTTGTAAGAAGAAATTATATCTGATTGGAGGATCACAAAATTATGTTGATGCCAATAACATATCTTGAAGGATGGCTGTAATTTTGTTGAGGGTAGTGGTGGGACAGATGGGCACCAGGCAAGAAAACAGTATAGAGACCAGGCAAAAAAGGAATGCTAAGACATTTGGGGTATGTCATAGCACAGTTTCCCTAGAAAATGGAATCTGAGAAAAAAAACTGTATGCTAAGACTTCATTGGGTGGTGCAATATCAGAGAAGCAGAAAAGAGGGAGAAAAGGGCATGAGGCAGAGATGAAAGGTGTGCAAATATGAGGGGACATGTTCCAGGCTGGTGTTGTTGTATAACAAGGACAGCTGGCTCCTGCATCTGGTGTGGCATCTTCCTGGAGCCTCCATAAACCATGTCTCAGAACAGTTCACATAGTAGGGAAGGATAAAGAAGGGAGATAAATCTACTTGTTGCCTTTCTCTTTTGTTCTACTGACCAATTCACTTCTTTGGGCATTAACTCCCTTGCACATCTGAGTTGTGTCACCCCAGCCTCTCGAGTCATTGCTGGGAAAGTAAGAGCCTCCATGCCTTCAGTCTGGCCAGGGGGTGTACATGCCTGTCTCTCTTTGCCAATCAGTGCCATAAGCAGGGCTCTTGTCTGTAGTGGTAGTAGTAGTCACAATGACCTACCTCCATGAACCTGGGGAAACTGTAAACCTTTGCTAGGACCATTCCAGCCAGAAAGTAAGCAAGGTGTTACATATGAGGCCAGTAGAGGGAGTGGTGAATTGTTTAACTGGAATAGGGACCTAATGGGAGTAGGGACCTAATGGGAAAGAAGACATGAGAATTTGAGATGTCTTATGAGAGACGTTGTTGTTGGATGGAGATCATTTAAATATATTAGCAAATAAGAAGCAACTAAAGGTTTTCTAGAAGATGATATGATCGAAAGTGTTATTTTGTGGGGGTTAATATGGAAGTGGCACGTAAAGGGGATTTATAGAGTATAGAAATTGGAAGAAGGACTATTTGTGAGTTACAAGAAGCCTGGCAAAAAGGATCCAGCTGCTTGGTTCTATGCCTTTGAACTCTTTAAAGAGGCCCCTCCCAGCCTTCCATATGAATTATCTTCCTTTGTAAATGAGGTTGAATAGATACATATATCTTGCTTTAGGAGACAAAATGGTCCTCAATAGTGTTCATTTCTAAGCAACATGTGGGTTTTACATGCTTATACATCGATGTGTTCTCATTTTGAAGATCACAGTGAATAGCCACTCATTATTTAGACTATTCCTGTGTAGATAAATAAACACAATTTGTATCTCTTGATCTAGAGCCTGAAGAGGCACAGGCTCAAACACATCCCCACCATTCATCCATGATGGGATATTGAACTACACAACCGGGTGGGAGAGATGGGAGCAATTCTGCAATTGAGCATAAATGGACTCTGCACTTTCCTCCTCCTGCCATGGCCTCACCTCTGGATGAGGGTCCAAAGAAAGCATTGGTTAGGCTATCAGTAGTAGTCAGGGTGCACTGGATGCCAAGCTTTGCCCTAGGTACAGGGGAGAGGAGGGCAGAGTTGGCAGGGGACTTAGTCTCAGGAGAAAATGTGATGTAGTTATTGTTTAAGTTCACAGCCATTGGCTTCGGTCATTTCTGATGGCAACACCAATGATATGTGGGGTCAGATTCTTTGTTGAGGCCAACACTTCCTTTAGAAAAGAAGATAGTAAAGTACAGTAGTTAAAACCATGGGCTCTGTTTCCAGAATGCCTGGATTCAAATCCTGGTTCTATCCTTAATAGCTAGCATATCTCTGTTTCTTTATATTTAAGTCAAAACTATGATAGCTGTATCCTAAGAGGGTTGCTGAGAGGATGAAATAATATATCTAATTGCTTGGCATAATTATTGTTAATACTTGTTATTATGAGACAATAATCTCTTCTTTATAATTCTGAAATCCCCAAACTATGAAAAACCCAAAGTTGTTTTGTAACTCATTTAGTGGCAAAACCTCATCTGAGGTTATTTACAACCTTTATGTATCACACATAGTATGAATGTTATTGTTGTCTTAATTGCAAGCATTATGCATTTTGTGTGTTTGACTGTGGAAACAAGCATGTGTTTAATTATGGGGTTTTATTCTAGGCTCTGATGGAATAGTTTTATATCATTCAGTTCATGTACCATATTTCTAGTTGATATAGTTTGGCTCTGTGTCCCCACCAAAATCTCATATCAAATTGTAATCCCCATGTGTTGAGAGAGGGACCTCGTGGGAGGTAGCTTACGGGGGCAGTTTCCCCCATGCAGGTCTCGTGATACTGAGTGAGTTCCCATGAGAGATGTTTAAAAGTGTAGCATGTCCCCATCACTGGCTGTCTCTCTCCTGATGCCATGTAAGATGTGCCTTGCTTCCTCTTTGCCTTCTGCCATGGTTGTAAGTTTCCTGAGGCTTCTCCAGCCATGTGGAACTATGAGTCAATTAAAGCTCTTTTGTTTATAAATTACCCAGTCTCAGGTAATATCTTTATAGCAGTGTGGACAGGGACCAATATACTAGTCAAAAGCCCCAAATTTCCAAATTCTGAAATGCAGTTGCCCGAGAATTTCATGTAAGAGATTGTGTACCTATGTTAGTTAGAGGTGTGAAATGACAATATAGGGATTAACATTGATTTCTTTTATCTAGCCTACAATAAAAACACATTAAAAAATCTTAGGAAACTTTGAATTGCTTCTAAAATACAGTTCAGTGTGTGAACTTTTGAAAAAATATGATTCTATACATTTTTAACTAAAAGAAAAGTTTCTAAAAATCTCCCCACCATTTTGTTTCGGTCTCAGCTTACTGATGTATCAATTCATGGGAACACTTTGGCATGTATCCTTTTATATCATGAAATATGTTTTAAAAACTTTTAGAAGATGAAAAGGATGTCTTTATTGAAAATGTTTTATTTAAAAAAATACACTATTTCAAAAAGTGAGATGTTACTACTACCCTGAATCACAAATTTTGTCTTATCCACCAAAGCTTTTGTTCACTTTGAAAACTGATTATATTGTTAACATTGTATAATGTAAATTACATGTGATACTAAAGTGATATTTTAAATTTATGTTTAACCTTGAGGAAATTTTTTTAAACTTTTATTTTAGATTCAGTGGGTATATGTGCAGGTATGTTATTCGGGTATAATGAATGATACTGAAGTTTGGGTTATGAATGATCCTGTCATCCAGGTACTGAGCATAGTACGCCATAGCTAGGTTTTCAACCCTTTCCCCTCTTTCTCTCTTCACTCTCTAGAGGTCCCCAATTTCTGTTGTTGCCATCTTTATATCCATGAGTACCCAACGTTTAGCTCCCACTTATAAGTGAGAACATGCAGTATTTGGTTTTATGTTTCTGCATTAATTCACTCAAAATAATGACCTCTAGTTATATCTATGTTGCTGTGAAGGACATGATTTCATTCTTTTTTATGGCTGTGTAGTATTCCATAATGTATATGTACCACACTTTCTTCATCCAGTCCACTGTTGATGAGAACCTAGGTTGATTCTACATCTTTCCTGTTAATAGTGCTGCAGTGAACATATGAGTGTTTCTGTCTTTTTGGTAGAATGATTTGTTCTCTTTTGGATATATACCCAGTAATGGGACTCTTGAGTCAAATGATAGTTCTGTTTTAAGTTCTTTGAGATATCTCTAAACTACTTTCCACAGAGTTTTACATTCCCACCACTGGTGTATAAGAAAAGCTTTCCCTTTTCTATATAGTCTTGCCATCATCTATTGCTTTTTGACTTTTTAATAAAGCCATTATGACCAGTATGAGATGATACCACATTGTGGTTTTGCATTTCTCTGATGATTGATGATGCTGAGCATTTTTTTTTTTTTTGGTTTGTTGGCTGCCTGTATGTCTTTTTTTGAGAAGTGTCTGTTCGTGTCCTTTGGCCATTTTTTAGTGGGATTATTTTTTGCTTGTTCAGTTGTTTAAGTTTTTGTAGATTCTGGATATTAGACCGTTTACCAGGAAATATTTTAAAGGATGTCTATCAAGATAAACTACTTTTGGAAAATGATTTGAATTCAAACATGGAATTCTAGTAATGATGAACTCTTTAAAAAAAACCTACATTGCATTTGAGAAAACCTCAAAATTCACACATAAAAGCTGTGTGATTTCTATCCTAATGGGATTTATTTTAGTATAAATGTTAATGACATGTCTTAAATCCATATGTATGGAGAGCCAAAGGCTTTCTTTGAAATAGATCCTGAAAACATGTAATTTTAGTTACCTAACTTTTGATTCTTCTAAAGAAAGAGGCAAGGAGCCATTAAAAATGCTGCTGAGAAAAATAAAGCCTCTGAAAACTTGGTGATCCACTTTTGGATTCCTTACCTTTGCTGCTTTATCTACCTCAAAGCTGGGTGAAAGCCTGATTTTGCTTTTGTCCATACACACTGAGTGCCAAATGTGTGTATTTCTAAGCCTTGTCAAATTAGATGTGGGAGGATTTTCACTCCAGAATGCTTACTTTATGTTTCAGCTTCCCTCCCTAACCCTGCCCCAAGGCTTCTAGTTTCTGAAATAAAATATCTAATTACTTCTTAGAAGTTTTACCTTTCATTTTGTAAAACCTTATAGCTTAAAAAAACTATCGAAATTTTACTTTGAATTGAAGTGGGACACACTTTGATTATTTTCTAAAAATTTTCCCTTGGCCAAACTCTCTATAATCTTAGAGTTACTCCTTGATCACACATCAGCCATATCTCAAAGGTATCTATAAAAGATACCTCAGGGCTAGATAAAAATAAGGAGATATTATGAGGGGAGAGATCATAATAGGACTACATCATTAGAAATATAATTGTCACTCTTTAAAATCATCTTTATGGTGCTGTTTAGAGGTTAACTAAGGGGCACAGATTAACAAACCTGTATAACAGGAAAATTACTGATGGAATATGTTGGGGTTTTAGGTAACCTAATAGAATATGTCAACCTGTTTCTTGCCTGAGTTCTGAATTCACCGGGAGACACAAAAATTTAAGCAGACAAAGATTAAGATTCCTATTTCATTACTTTTGGAATTATTGGAAATTGAGGCTTAGGCATGAGAAAACAACGGGCTTCCTAATATATAGCCAGAGACTTATTTATTCAATGTCAAGTAGCACTGGTCAAGCACTGATTTTTCCACTACAAAAGGACAAGGTTGCTACTATGAAGCGCTTTGTATGACCAAGAACAAAATAGAGTATATTTTCCTAAAATCAGGTAGATCCAAAGAAGAGGCAAAGGGAAGGGACCCAGTCTAACATGACCAGTTTTTGTTCCTAAATTTACTATTCAGATGATTTAATCCTCTTTCCATTAGGAAAAATTAGTGAGGATGCAGAGGAAGCCAAGAATGTTAGTCTAATTGAAACATGAAGAGTAAAGGAGGTCCCATTTAATAATGCACAGTCCTAATAAAGCAATAGAAAGAGTATGATTAACATTTGCATTAGCATTCCCACCTCTGCCCTCTCCATCCAAGGATACATGTAGATGACCTACAATCAGACATTTATCTTCTAGGGAAAGTTGAAGGTTATTCTCTGAACAAATTGCACCTATTGTCGCAATATATTAACTGCAGGTGCCACAGGGTAAACTTCTGCAGACACAGTAATGTAGATTACTTATATTTAGACCTCAGATTTCCGCAGTAGAATCCTGGCTTAGAGTCTATACAAAGTATATTTTACTTCATCAGGGGACCATGGTGGAATCATAGAGCTTTAGCAAAATTTGGTTTCAGGGCTCAGAGTGCAAGCTTTCACCAGGGTTTTTCAAAAGAATACATGTGCTTAGTGGGTGAAGAGCATACAACTTTCTCAACTGTCACATTATATCATATTCTCTCTGCCTGATCAGGCAGTAATGAACAATGGCACCAAGGAGTTTGGGTTCCACTCTTTATCAGGAAACATTTTTTCCTGCTTTGGCATCAAAACTATATCAACAAAAGCCCAAACCAGAACACACAGCTCAATGGAAGATGGGTACTCCCATGTTTTCTAGATAATACCAGCATTTTACCTGGCTGAACCACCTCTGGCAAAATTCACATATTAAATATAAGCCTTTCACTATGGAAGGCATTCACTCTATAGTAGCATGGAACTCTATCCCCTAAGGATTGTGTGCCATTTATTTCAGACAATATTCTTTTGTGGTACTCCATAAGGTAAAAGAGAGGGAAGACACACAGGAAAGAGGACACGAACAAATTTAGTAAGTTTAAAGTATTAGCAAAGCTAATGTGTCAAGTTTAACTGAAAATCACAAGTAGCATGTCTGAGAGAAATAAGAAGTGCTAAAGAAAGACAATGATCAGAGAAGAAACTATTCTTCCCCAAGCTAGTTTTATTGCTTATTCAGATGGAGTGAACATAGAAAATAACACATAATTACACATGACAGGTCTGTCATTATGAGAGTACTGGTATACATCTCAATGCCATTGTTTTCTATTGTTTCATCCAGAAAATGTATTTCCTATATATTAACTCACCATTTGGTTGAATAAAGAAAATTTTCATTATCTTAATTAGGTGAAAGTTATTCTGATGTACTAGTATCTTGAACATATTATAGCCTCTTAGTAGGTAACTTTCCAAATCTTGACTGCCAGAAATGCTGTAATCTTCTTTAGCTTCCCACTTGCATTTCCTGGAAACAAATGAGATAATGGATTTATCTCATCCTATGCCTGGTATATACTATGTCCTCCATAAACAAGAGCAGCCAGGCCCCATTTGTGAATTAATGCTCATCTTGGATCCTGAGACAGTCCTAATGAGAGCAAGAAGTATGCTGGAAGCCTCACCCTCTCTCCCCCACATCCAGTGGCCCTTGGAGCTAAGTCTCATGTCTCAGACCCTAAATCCAGTGCCTGGGCTATGCCATATGCCCTCTTAGCTACCTTAATGCCAACTTGTCTCAGGACCCCATGTACCAAAAATGAGCCTCTCTGGAGCCCTAAACAACAGCCTTTTTCCTTCCACTTATATATGGGTCCCAGCCAAGGGTAAGAACTTCTTTGTTTTTATTTCGACCTTCATAGTCTCTGCTTAGTGTCCCTGGTTACACACCGAGTCCAGCTTAGGGTATTGCTCTGAATGCCTGCTTATAAGGATTTCCCATAAGGATTCTGACAGGAAGCTTCTCTCTGCTAAGGCAAAGGGCTCGTTGTATTGCTTATTTTGGGCATGTAGCCAGAATAAGTCTGGTATAAGGCTTCTGTTCCAAAGCTGAATTCTGAATTTTGCTCCCTTATATGTCTACCTAATTGTGAGAAATCCACATGGACAAACCAAGTGTCAATTTCTCTTCACTTCTTCCAGATATCATTCACTGCTGGGATCTTCATCCCTGTGTGCTACAGTTCAGATAGACACTGACAATTGCCTGAATTCTCTCAGGTCTTGAGGCCCTTTCGAGTTTGTGTCCGAGACATCCCCGCCCATGTGCTCCTACATCTTTGTGACATTGTTGCTACTGAAATCTGTTTTCTCACCGAGGAAAACCCTACAAAAGATGTCTTAGTGTCCCAACTTGCATCTTACCTCATCTTGTCTATGACAACACTGATTTTCCAGACTAGGTTGCAAATGGACTGATCATCAAGTACAAACTATGGGATTAGAGTAGAAAGAAAGAGGTCCGGAGGTGCATCACTCAAAGATGTTTGTAAGTTGAATCCAAGTCCCTCAAACCCAAACAAGCTGAGGAAGTGATTTTTCTTTTGTTTTTGGCTCTCAGAAATTACAACCCGTTCAATATTTTATTCATTAGATTTATTTTCCTTATTGTTTCTGAGCTCAGAACTTCTGTGCAAGTTGAAATAAGAAAACTGCAAAACCCCTCAGGCCACAAATCAGGAATTGTTTCTATTACTTTTTTAAATGAAGTCCAATATATAGGTCTTGATGAAGCCACATCAGCTCTTTTTCTGTTTTCTATTTTTCTTTTAAACAGAACAAACTGCTAGTAGGATTCCTGTTCCTGAGGGTGGGAATTGCTTGTACGCATTTCCCATAAGGATTCTGACAGGAAGCTTCTCTCTGCTAAGGCAAAGGGCTTGTTGTATTTCCGATTTGGGGCATGTAGCCAGAATAAGTCTGAGATCCCTTATGCCCACCAAGACACCCTTCCCTGTATCCATACAGTCTGATTTGCTTGAGAAACATAGTTCCTGTCTGTAATTATCTCAGAAGGGAGAAGTTTAAGTCTGTGTAATTGCAGTGTTCACGCATATTGAGGATTCTCTCATGTTTGGATGTCAGCAAGTGCCCAGGCAAGGGCTGACTGGTGAATCCAAGTGTCGAGACCACAAGCAGGGTAGAATGCAGGAGGCTCCATAATGGCCTCCCTAAGCCCAGTTCCATGTTGATCAGTGCAGCTGTGAGAGGCTGAGAAGAGCAACAGCAGCAATGGCAACAGCATCTGTCTTTTCTAGGCTAATTTACTTTGAACAAAAATATGAACAAGGAGGCTTTTAAGGTGGCATCACAGTTAAAACAGAGACAAGTAGACTAAATATGTCTTCATCTGTGGCACACAATGCATGAATAATCATAATCTTGATAACAACCTTTTATTAAGCGTTCAGTATACTGTATGTTTTATATACGTTGTATCAGTGATATTTTTTAAGTGTCTTCTAGTTCCCACACATTCTTCCAGACACTTGGGATTCAGTATGAATAGCTGAAACAGACATGGCATCTTCTCCTAGTAAAAAAAATATAAAAAAAAAAAAATATATATATATATATATATTTGGCTACACATGAAAGCAATGTTAACAGTGATCCCATTTTCAGTTGTGAAGAGCAGAGGTATACCAGCTGTCAGTTTAAAGCATTTATCTCCTCCTTGAGAACAAAGTATTGTCCCCAAGCAGACGACTTAGCTGAGCCTTTAATAGGTCTTCCCATCATCATATTGGTCTGACTGCTTCTGAGTGATGGGCCGTATGATAAGATTTCATGGCCAGTGGTCCACTGTTATAACTTCTGTGCTGTAAAATGCATCTCTTTAATGGACAATGCTGAACGGAATCCCATGTCCATATATCAGGCATTCAGAAAGCCCTTGGGTGATGGTCCTGAGAGAAATACAGCAGGCAGGGAAGGTTGAGACATGTCTGGAATAAGTGTCAGTTTATTTAAGTATGAATTGATACCCCCTCTAAAATGAAAGAGGTGTGATGTAATCAAGTTGCCACAAAGTGATGGAAGATCTCTTTGGGTGTTGGTGCTATATAAAGGGACACAGTGTTGGTCTTTTGCTGGCAGTTGTACATTGAACAGCATCAAAAGCTAGTCTAGTCTTGATTAGAGGGACTCCAAACTTTGAGCTTATGTGTAGCCTTCACCTCTGTCACCATGGCTACACAGTTCATGGCCCTATTGCACAGTCACAAGTAGCAGTGCTCAAAGATTTGTGTCTATCGTTACTTTGAGGTACTTCTCCATTCCTACATGCTCACTCTTACCATGTAGAGGATTTATTCTCACTGTTGTCTTTTAGTGCCAAGTCTAGATGGGGTGGTATTGAGGTAGCAGTCCATTTTCAGCTCAAATCAGCATAGTAAGAGGAAAGAAACAACATATTGTGGACCAACTCTCAGTTTTTTTCTGCCTTCATCATGTAGTCATAGGATACCTCTTATCATGCGGGGCCATATTCATGAACTGCAGAAAAAGCATCACTAATATGTTGAGGCACATCTTCATGTAATTTACTTGTATCTCCTGCTTGGGTCTGATCCTGAATAGATCATTTCTGTTGTCCAGTGTCTAGTACATTGCTGCTGCACATGCCCAATGTTGTGATTTAGAGAATCTGATAATACCTAGCTCATGTTTGATGGCTTCACTTACCAGGTTGCCTGTTGTTAGGTACTCGGGCTTTACCAGGATCCAACAGCATTCTAGGCGGTACCTTTTAAATAGTAAGTCCTTCTCTGCCATGGAAGGCATCTATGTGTCTCTTCTATTGAGGTTTGTCAGAGATTTCAAATGGCATACTTAGCTATCAGAGGGCTTCATTAGCTCTGCCAGGTCATGTGACCCATGTTACAAGGGAGCTGATAACCACAAATAAGACCTGCTGCAGAATCTTCTTTTGCTCTGGCCCCATTCAAAACTGTTAGTCTTTTCAGTCTCCAGATAAATCCAAAGGAGAACTATTTCCAAATGCAGTCAGTATGTAGCCTTCAAAATCCACAGTGACACCCTAAGTGCCATGGCTCCTTCTGGATAGTAAAAGGTACAAGATATAAAAACTGCTCATCCTTAGAGGGGATGTCCCAGCCTGTCTTAGACTATTGGACCCCTAAAAACATCACTAACATAGTGGGCAACTAATTTTTCATGTGGTTTATCTCCAGTCCTCTGACATGTATTTATCTTGCCAGAGATCTAGAGTGCTTACTACTTCCTCTTCACCAGATCTTATTAACATGAATGATATCAATATTGTAGATCTGTATGATGTTCTGAGGAATGCTAATGCAACAAAGGTTCCTGCTGACTACATTGTGACTGACAGCAGGAGACTTATATAGCTCTGGAAAAATAAAAGTGAATATATAATGTTGTCCTTCCAACAAAAGAGAAAACTGCCTTTGATCCTTCTTTGTGATACAATTAGAGAACACATTCACTAAGCTGGTAGCCTCAGACCCAGTACCAAAGTGTCTGTTGATCTGTTTCATAAGGATTTTACATCCAGCAGAGGAGCTGTGAGGGTGATCATAATGCTTGGTGAAGTTTATAGGAGTCCACTGTCTTCTGCCACAACTAACAGGTTTCAGAATTTCTGGACCCATACAAGTGAATTGAGTAAGGATATGTAGGAACTACCCTCCCTGCATCCTGCATGTCTTTGGTGGTAGGGCTGATCTCCAGAATTCCTTCTGGAATGCATTATTATCTATTCTTAATTATCTTGGAAGGGGTAGAAGCAATCTGAGGAGTTTCCTATAATTTTGACTTATATGCCATACGTCAGTGAATAATAACATCTACCAACTGTTTAGTATATCTATCCCAATTATATACTTGGGAATTGGGAAATATATCTGTGGACTCAACCCTCTGTAAAATGAACTTGTATAGAAATCTGTTTATTGCTTAGACTCCATAAGCCTCCATGCCACTGGAGCTCCTGGATGTTATTTTGGGACCCTAGATGGTATCAACTCAGACCCTGTATTCAACTATCCTTGAAGGGTCTAGGAGTTCCATTTTCCTCTTGCACAGCTACTCTAGAAAATTTATTTGGGGAGATATTTCATATATATACAATTGATGATATATCATCAATTTCCTTCTTCAAAGAAAACAAGCCTGCCCTTTGATCGATAACCTCTAGGTCTGTACACTAATTTACATCTGGAAATTTGGTGAAGGACTACAGTTTTTCATTGAGTTAGCTGACATTGGCCAGTTCTCAATTTTGAGCATGTCAGGGAAGGGAGGGAATTATGTTAACTCAAATTGAATAGCACTCTTGTGGGCTGTCTATCTGTCTTGTCCCCTGGAATATTTTAATCTATGATTCATTACCATAGATCCCTTCAGGTCAAGGCTTCTTGATTTCTACCTGACTCTTTCCATTATGATAGTCACATCTACTTTTCTTCTGAAGACTAAGTGCTGCCCGTGGACCTTTGTTATTCTGGGATCATTTTATAAACACACCAGTACAAAGTAACCCAGTGCCAAGAGAGCAGATCCTACTATCACACCAACAGGTGGAAGCCTCCATTGGGCTTCCCAAATCTGCTCATCTTCAGCAGAGCCTTCATGGCCTTAGTAAATGAGTTTCTATGGGCCCTTCTAGTGAAAAGGCAGTTAGTGGGGTTTTCTGTTTTCACATAATAAATCCATTCTAGTGTTTTCACCTCCTTTAGCCTTTTGGCTCCTTCAGTGTTCTGCCTAGGCAGTTCTGACATCTCCACTTGATTTACTCTACACCATTATTGTGTACAGCCTTCAAGGAACCATCCCAGCAATAGATTAGGACTGGTTCCAGATCTCTTTGCCAGGACAGTACATCCTGGATCCTTGTTCAGACTATGCTGAGAAGAGACCCAATTATTGGTATTGGCGAAAAGAAGTGAGTGGTGGTGGATCTTGAGAAGAAAAAGTATCACTTTGTGAGGCATCCTCTTCAGGCGAGGCTTTTTCAAGGTGTCGAGGCAATTGGAAGTTTTTCTTTGGCTAAGGAGATAGTGGTGTCGTTTTCCCAGCCTGGAGTGTTCAGGAGGATCTAGGGGTTTAGGATTCTCAGGTTCCTCCACTCAGACATGCCCTGGAGACATGAACCTTTCATCACTTTGAGGCTGCACATGAGGGCAGAGCATGCTTTACTCAGTTCACCAAGCCACTGTGTTAGATAAGACCTGGGGCTGCAAATGAAGAAGAGGTGGTTCTTGCTTAAGGTGGGAAGCTGTCAGTGAGTTAAAGACCATAAGTACTCTTTGCTATAACTAGAGCTGAGTCAGAGGTGAAGCCAAGCTAAATGCAAGACGGTTTACAGAAGTCTCTGGAATAAATAGGAAGAAGACTCAGCTATGTTAAATAAATTGTCCAAGATGATACATCTATACCTAGCATGGAAGTGGAATAAAAAGCTAGCCTATCTGATTCCAAACACCATCTCTTAACCACTGCTACTCTTTGTTTAGGAAAATCAAACAAATTTTATAGAAATAAACATGCTAACACTGAAGTGGAGGGGCAGAGCTTAGCTTAGCAACCATCTGAATACTTCATCTTAGCTTCCAAAAGAGTCTAACTGCCTAGAAAGTTTCTGATCCATAGTCTCAGTGCCTTCTGTAAGCTCAAAGCCTGATAAGCCCTTTCACTCTCTAATATGGTGAAATTCTGTAAGGAGCTCCATGGTCTTTGCAACTTCCCCTAATCAAGTCTAAGTTCTTTGAATACTAAGCTTTCTACCACTCCAAAGCCTTTGTTCTTTCTGTCACTTCTGCCAGGAACTTTCTTTTCCTGTCCTTTTGCATGATGGCCAGGCTTTCATCCTTCCAGGATCAGTTGAAGTGCCAGAGAGGCTGCCCTTGACTACCTCATCCAAAGAAGCACACGCCATCCCTCTCCTTAATAACCATCTACACCATCATCCTGGTAATGTCCTTTATTATACCATCACATAATTTCAACTATCCTGTATTTGTGTATAAGGCTACTGTTTAATTCCTTCACTAGAATGAAAACAAATTGCTTAAGAACAGGTCATTTGTCTATTCTCTTTATCACTGTGTCCCTTGTCCTTAAATAATACCAGGCACATAGAAGACACACCAGAAATATTTGCTGGATGAGTGAATGAAAGCCATTAACCAATTGATTTGTGCCTAATGCCTATATATGGCTTTCCATTAATGACCAAATCACTCAGAGACCATGGGAGGTGAGTATCAGTGGATATTTCCTGAGTAAGCAGGGTCAGTATCACCAATGCACTGCACAGAACACAGAATAGATGCTATTCTCTTCTACATGCACTTCTATCTAAACATGACAAAATATTGAGCAATTAGATCAGTTATATTACCAAATGTACAGACAAAAATTTTGGTGCTGATAAAAGCCTCAGAAATAAGTTACCAACTCCTTGTCTGTTCTCTCCTCTGGGAAAGCATCGATATGACATTGTCCATTAACAGGTGAAATCCTTGTCCTTGGCCATAGGAACAAGATACAAAACTGAGTTGTGTGCTAAGAGGTTCAAGGTATTTTTTTGTTACTTTACTTTTTAAAATCATTCACACCTCCTTTGACATTTCTTGTTTGAAATTATTGAACTTGTGGCTTTCTACATTGGCTTTCTTTTCGATTCTTGCCTTGACTTGCAATAGAACTTGGCTGCAGACCATATGCTTCATGACTGCCTTTGAAATTCCATTGAAGTCTGCAATTAAGAGTTACTTCAGCTCTCACTATCTAGCTGCAATCCCAGGTCAGCTTCTGGTGCTTGGCTGTACAGACCAGAAATGTAGTTCATCCAGAAGACACCAACTGATAAATTGATGTACTTTTAAAATTTGTAATACCCAAAATTAAAATATTAAGTATCAAGACAACATCAATAATTAATAAACTTGGGAAGCTGAATGATCATTTTATTGTTGAGCGAACTTCATATCAAAACATGGAATGTGACAGTTTTAAGATATATTTTATATGGGGTCAGAGGAACACTAGCTATAGGAGCTTGAGTATAGGACTCAAACTTTTGAATTTTCAATTCCCTCATCTATTAAAAAATGTAAAAAATAGTATTTACCTCATGGGATTTTAGGATGAACCAAACAAATGCGCATGAAGTCTTAAGCACAGCATGTAGCCCATAGAAAGTACTCAAAAAATGCTAGCTGTTAATGATTATAATAAAAATATGCTTGGAATATCATTCCCTACTTCCCCACCTGGAAATCTTTCTTTCATCCTTCAAGATTGTTCAAAATTTCTTTTCTGTTTCCCCCACAGGTACCCTTAGTCATCTTCCTTGCTGAGACCCCATTGTTCGTATTTCTATACCAGTGATAATACTATTATTCATGTCTGTATTGCAGAGACTAATCTATGCTAGTTATTCAATAAATCCTGATTGAATAAATGCATACCCTCTGCACATTAACCTTGACCTCACCTGACTCCAGCAGTGGCTTATTGCAAAGTGAGATTTCTGAAGCTTTAAACCTTTAGAGAAATTACTGTTTTACAAGAGCCAGAAACACATAGAAATGCCTTTACACTCAATGCCTGGTCTGGGCTTTGTATGGGTGGGAAGGGATCTCAGCATTCAACCCTTAAAAAAAAAGCAAAGTCTTAACTTTAATAACATATTTTGAAAGAGACTGGCCTTGGAAGTAAAGGCAAGATCTTGGATCCGTTCTTAGCAAGTGCTTTACTTGAGCCCTATAAAACAGTTGCAGGAAAAGTGCCAGTAATTCTAGTATATAACTAAGACAAGCATTTTCTAAAATGTCTGCTGCTAAAGTCAGCTCATAGCTCACTAATTATAATGCTCTTAATATTTAATTTAATCAATTAATCGCCTGGCTAGTAAACGTCATCTTCATCTTACATCTGTTCTCTTGGGCTGTCATAATAGTCTCACACGTTCAGAAATGCATAAAATTTCTCACTCCTCCCAACACTCAATGCAGAATAAAAAGTCTGTGACCTTTAAGACCTTTCCAACTCTGAAATGTTACAATTCTATGATTCTCTCAGCCAGATAAAATTTTATTAGTTTTAATGATTCACACCAGGATAAGAGAAGCTATCTTAACCATTCAGGAGTAAATTGTGGTGCTGTTAAAAATCTATTGGGTGATTCAGTAAGAGATGGCACAGAGCTCCTCAAAATGTGCAGCTATGGCAATTTTGCCAAGAGGAAGAATCTAGAAGGTCCAAAGCCTCAGAGATTATTGAAGACAAACTTACTTCTCCCGTACCATCTTGAGACAAACTCCCTTTTAGTGTGCGCAGCCAACCTGTTTTGTAAACTCCTTGTTTCAACATCAGTTTACCTCTATTTACAGTGTGTATTGCCTAGAAATAGCACCAAATGAATGATCAACAGAAAATAAATTTGATGAATCACCTTGATCCCTCTTTCTCTTTCTCTCTCTCTTTCTCTGTCAGACTCTTTTTTTCCCTGAGAAATTTTATTTCTGACAATCTCCCTAGGAGTCATCTCATGAATCATCTAACTTCCTCTGAGAATAGTTGCTCTGAGAGGCAGTGAACCCTTTGGGGAAAGTTGTTTCTGGCTGTGGCGCAGGCTGTTCAAATCATGAAAATGATTTAGCTTTAGCTGAAAAAGTGCTATCCAAAATGTAACACCATCTCTTTCTTTGCTCTTCTATTTGGCTATTGTGACTTTGCATTTATTCCTTCATCCATTCTTTCATTTGTCTTCTCCCTGCTCATTTACTCTTTCAATTATAATTCAATATTAACCAATTCCTGGAAATTTCACTTAAGTTACACAAATGTTACTTGATTTACTATTTTGCTTAAAATTGGATACAGGAACTAAATAATGCATTTCTATCTCTAACATCTTTTTGATGCATTATTCTAGTAATATGTTTTATTAAAATATGGGATAGGTATACTTTTAATTGTGCCATTGCTGGGGTCACAACCATGAAGCATCTTACTAAATGCCAAGCACTGTACTTAATTTTTCATACAGTATCTCCTTGAGTTCCACTATAACCCTATGAGAAGCTATATTACTTTTTGTTTCCTGATTACAAATTCTGGCAAGGATAACATCAAGCTTTATTTCTCGTCTTGTTCTTGATTGCTACATCCAGTGCCTGGTACAATATTCATTCATGAAGGCATTTTTTGAAATTTTTTTTTATTACTAATTACTATTGATTTGTTGTTTTTTATTTGTCAGTAACATCATTTTTTTTTCTTTTTTTAAAAATTTTATTGCATTTTAGGTTTTGGGGTACATGTGAAGAACATGCAAGATTGTTGCATAGGCACACACATGGCAATGTGATCTGCTGCCTTCCTCCCCATCACCCACATCTAGCACTTCTCCCCGTGCTATCTCTCCCCAACTCCCCTCCCCCTGCTGTCCCTCCCCTATTTCTCCCCAACAGACCCCAGTGTGTAGTGCTCCCCTCCCTGTGTCCATGTGTTATCATTGTTCAACACCCACCTATGAGTGAGAACATGCAGTGTTTGATTTTCTGCTCTTGTGTCAGTTTGCTGAGAATGATGTTTTCCAGGTTCATCCATGTCCCTACAAAGGACACGAACTCATCGTTTTTTATGGCTGCATAATATTCCATGGTGTATATGTGCCACATTTTCCCTGTCCAGTCTATCATCGATGGGCATTTGGGTTGTTTCCAGGTCTTTGCTATTGTAAACAGTGCTGCAATGAACATTTGTGTGCACGTGTCCTTATAGTAGAACGATTTATAATCCTTTGGATATATACCCAGTATCAATTATCAAGCCCACAGTGGATTAGGCACTATTTGGCCCCTGAGGATGAAACTAAGTGCAAGGTAAACATTCATCCCTGCTTTTATAGAGCCTATAATCTAGCAAGGGTGATAATAAATGTTTGATGAATGAATAAGTGAATGCAGACGCCAAGATTAAGAGAAGTTAAATAATTTCTGATTAGTAACAGAATTAAGATTCATTTAAGTGACTGCAACTCTATGTTCCTCATATAAAACTATTTTAGGCAAAATATTTGACCTCAAGGAGCTCACAGTCTAGAGAGGAGTAAAGGGTAGGAGAGGATAGGAAAGTAAGTAACCACATAGTTACAATGTATATTATTTAACATTTAGTGAGGCCTTCCTATGTACCAAATACTGTTTGAATGGCTTCATACATAGTGACTTCTAAAGTCTTAGAACAATCTTTGGGGCAAGTAATATTTTATTGCCATTCTACAGTCAATTAAAAGGGGCATAGAGAAGTTAAGTAAGTCTCCTGAGATCACCCAGCCAATAAGTGGTAGAATTTGTATCCAGGGAGCAGATGCAATAATGTATGCTTTTATCACCATGTCATACTAACCCTCTCAGTGTGATAGTGTTCAGGAACTATGCTAACCTCTTTGGATTCAAAAACAAATAAGATATGGCCTCCATTCTTGATGAGCTCAAAATCAAATTTAGAAGACAAATGTAAAAACTTTAGTATCAAGAAGGATATGCTGGTAAGCTATGCTTTATTTTTTCTAAGAGAAACTAATCTGAACTCACAGAGTACTTGGTGTTGGGTAGACTGAATTACTAACCCCTGTGTTCACACTTTTACCATGGCCTTGATGTGAGCTGAATATATTTTCCCACAACTTGACTTTGGCCATTTGACTTGCTTTGACCAATGGCACATTGGTGGAAGAGACCCCATGTGACACATATTTGACTCTAGGCCTTAAGCATCACAGAAGGTTTCTGCTGTTTTCTTAAGCCTCTGACATCTTCATGGGAAGAGCATGTCTTGGCTAACCCCCTGGTCCATAGTGAACTACCTGGCTGACCAGCAGGCTTACTTACAGTCTGATGCTGAGATACCTAGATCTAGGCTCTTCTAGCCTAGATCAGTTGACCCCTGGGCTATGCACAGACACTTAAACAGCAAAACTATCCCAGCCAACTTGCAGAGACGTAAGAAACAAACACTTATTATAATATATATTAGTTTGCTCAGGCTCCCATAACAAAGTACCACAGACTTGGTGGCATACACAACAGAAATCCATTTTTTTCATTGTTCTGGATTCTAGAAGTCCAAGACCAAGGTGTTGGCAGGTTTCATTTTGTCTGGAGCCTTTCCCCTTTGCTTGCAGAGAACTGTCTTCTCACTGCATATTCATAGGCTATTTCCTGTATGTATACACATCTGTGTCCTCGCCTGCTCTTCTTACAAGGATATCAATATTGCATTAGACCTCACCCTTATGCCCTCATTACATTATTTTCTATTCATTATCTCTTTATAAGACTATCTCCAAAAACAGTCACATCCTGAGGTACTGGGAGTTAGTGCTTCATGAACATAAGGAACAATTGAGCCCCTAACAATACAAAATGCCTCTGAGATTGTATATTCTTTCTTATGCAGCAAGAGATTTAAAAAAAATTGGTAAAATAGAAATATATAAAAATATAGACAGATTTTCTCTAAAGAGATAAGGTGACTTCTGGGAATAAAAATATAGAGTTCCTAACTCTTTTTCTACAATTTTAAAAGTTATTAAAATCTCTTGTAGTGTACACAGGTAGCCCAGACCAGATCTCATCAAATGGAAGAGTAATGGGCCTCTGAGTTGTGCTCATTGCAGTAGGAAGGAACACAATTGCTGTGCCCTAAACCAGAATGGGTGGATTAAAGAGGAAGAGTAGTTCTGGATCCATGAGGTTCTGACCCAACCATCCAGATGGTAGGTTCATGACCTGAGAAAATAGCTACTTGAGTAAATTTAAAAGCCAAGAAGCTGTGAGGCTGGACTAAATCTGGTGTGAGCCATTAATGCCTAAATGTAATATTGATGGAAGGATGCTTCCATGTTTCAGGTACAGCAGCAACAGCCTCCAGGAGTTGGTTCCTAGGCACAAATGAGCATTCTGAGGTATTCTTAGACACATAATAGAAAGGAAATCATTTGTGAAAAGGTAGAGTAAGACTAATCTGGACATTCAGGAATCTCACAACTATACTCTGCACTCTTGCTCTTCAAACGTGGGTCATTAGACTAGCATCATCAGCTTAATCTGCAACATGTTAGAAATGCAGCATCTCAGGCTCCAAAGCACCCAATCTGCTAAATCAGAATCTATATTTTAGCAAGATCCCCAGGTGATTCTCAGGCACATTGAAGTTAGAATGGCTCTGCTGTAGAGAATACTATTGGCTGTCAAGGGCTGGGTGGGGAGGTTATTCTGGTAAATTGAATGAGGTTCATCAAAACTCCCTAGCTACATTACAATCTCACTGTT
Organism: Cebus imitator; assembly: GCF_001604975.1. NCBI lineage: Eukaryota > Metazoa > Chordata > Mammalia > Primates > Cebidae > Cebus > Cebus imitator. Next base: position 3,483,660 of record NW_016107383.1, on the reverse strand, counting down.
ATTCCTGTTTCTAGGAATCAAATTTGATTATCTACTAATGTGATGATCAGTTTTATATGTCAACTTAGTTTAGGTATATAGTCTTAGTTTTTCAGTTATTCAATCAAACATCAACCTAGGTGTTGCCGTGAAGATAACTTGTAGATGTGATTGAAGTTCATTGTTAATTGATGATATGGACTGAATGACATCTCACCAAAATGCATATGTTGAAGCCATAACACCCAGTGCCTGTGTTTGGAGATGGGGCCTCTGGAGGAAGTAATTAAGGTTATGTGAGGTCATAAGGATGGGCCCCTGATTCTATAGGGTCAATGTCCTTATAAGAAGAAACACAGAAAAGTCTCTCTCTCTCTCTCCTCTCTCTCTCCTCTCTCTCTCCTCTCTGTCTCTCCTCTCTTTCCTTGCCATATGAAGACAGCAAGAAGGCAGCCATTTGAAAGCCAAGAAGAGAGCCCTTACCAGAAACCAGGCTCTGTTGGACCTTGTCCTTGGACTTTCCAGCCTCCAGAACAGTAAGAAAATAAAATTCTGTTATTTAAGCCATATAGTCTCTGGTATTTTTCTTATACCTGCCTGAGGAGACTGATACAGTTGACTTTAAGTAAGAAAGATTGTCCTCGATGGGGTCAATTCAATCAGTTGAAAAATCTTCAAAGCAGAACTGAGGCTTCCCTAAGAAGGAGAATTCCCTCTGAAGGAGAATTCCATCTTGTCCTTCCTAACAGCCTGCCCTATAAGTTTTGGATGTGCCTACTCAATGACCGCAATCACATAGACCAACTCTCTGAAATAAATCTCCTAATATGTGTCACCTACTGGTTTATTTCTTTGTTTTCTCCCTTACCAATACAGTTAACGTGTCCATTTTTTTCTAATTTTCAGAGATTCAGCATTTTATTAATTGTTTTTACTGATTGTTGTTTTCTCTTTCATTAGTATCTCAGTTTTATTTCCTTCCTTTAATTTTGTTTTTGTTTTTTTTGGCTTCACTTTTTATTTCTTCCTTTTTTCTTTGAATGTATTTCTTTTTTAATTTTATTAACAAAGATAGCTACAATTTTTTTTTTTTGGCTTGACCTTTTATTTCTTCCTTTTTTCTTTGAATGTATTTCTTTTTTAGTTTTATTAACAAAGATATCTACAATTATAATTTTTTTCCTTTTACTACTGCTTTAAATATATTCTACACATTTTGACATATTGAATGTTTCCATCATTAATTTTTACAAAATCTGTTATTCTGATTTTCATTTTCCCTTTTACCCAAGAGTAATATAATAAAAACCTTCTTTTTCCCCCTAATTTCCAGGTAGAATTTTTATTTTGTTTTGTTATTAATTTCTAGTTTTATTACTTTGTGATCAGAGATTGTTGTTAATGTTATTTCTGCTCTGTAGAATGTATTTTATACTTTCTTTGAGTAATGACTATATAGTCAATGTTTACGCATGTTTTAGGTGCATTTGAGAAATTCTATATTCTTATGTGATACAAGGATGCACTCTCTCTTTTCCTTGATATTGTTTGACTAGCATACTCTTGTCCATCTGCCCCACTCATTTTTTGCCTTTTTGAATCATTTTGTTTTCAGGTATTTATATTCTATTCCACTTATTTTCTGCACTAAAATAGCTTTAATGCTGTAGGCAAATGACCTAATCTGGATGTTATGGCAACTACCAATTATGTCTATTTTAATTATACATTCAGAGATTAGAGAAATGACCGCCAATTGGTTCCATGAAGACATTGTGAGCTGACCTGGGCCAGGACTCTAATGGGGAGGTGGCATAATAACACTTTGGGTATTACTAATTACTTGGTCTCTACATGCAACAGTCCTTGAAATGTTTGAGTGTCCACTACTCTCCAAAAATAGGTCCCTATTTGAAAGAAAGAGAACTATTTGAAAAAATCATTGCCATTTTTCTTTTCCATGGTTTTGTTGAGTCCTTTCTCCTAGGGACCTGTACTCCATTACAGTCATGGGATCTGGGTTTGTAACTTCATTTGGACAAGAAACTGGCATGGAATTATGACTTTTGTATTTGGAATTAGGGGCTGAGAACATCCCTCTGATCTGCCTTGTGATTATCTGCTGCTGAATTCTTTGGCTTCATACATTGAGAAGTTCACTAATTGTCTACTTATTTATTTTTCCCCTAGGAATACCATCTCATAACCCTCTTCATGTCAGCCCTTCTTGGCTACCACTTCTATCTTACCACTTGTTACAATAGCTTCATCCTCCAGGATGCTGATGAAGCCCATACATTGCTATTTAGTCTTTTGTTTTGAAGTCTTACCATGCTCGTTATTAGAGAGCCATAGGTAGGAAATGGCATCTTCTACTGTCAGCTCTAGACTAAAAAGCATCATAATGAAGATCTCAGTGGACACTGATGTTCCTCTTATCGGCTCCTTCCTTAGCCCTTTGACAAATAGTGTATTCCCTAGCCTCACTGATGGAATATCACTATTTGGTGAGTTTTCTAACTTTATATAGTATATCTACTCTAATGTGCCCACTTCTTTAATTCTTTTAATTTATTCTTCTACTACCTGGCACAAAAATTCTGAGATTTCTTTCTCATCACGCAGGGGCCATTGCTTTTTTCATATCTCTAGTTGCCATCCTTACACTGTGTTTGCACCATCTTCCCAGGGCTTTTGCCAGGCTGTTAAATACTTCCATACTAATTAATTCCTTTTATCCAGGTTTCTTTCTTTTGCCCTTGGCAAAACATTTTTTGGAATTAGTCTCCTGTGTGCTCTTCCAGCTCCTTCTGGTACATGTTGACTAGCTCATGCAGCTGTGCAGTCATCTTCCACCTTTTTCCAGGCTTAACATACTCCTGGCTGGGTTAGGCTATGACTTAACTCTAGGTTTTGACTTAAAAGCAAAGAAATGAGAAAATGAAAGATTATGAATGGGTGCTTGTTGTGTGGAAGAGAGGAACCTATATCAGGAAGAGGCTGCCCTCTTCTGTGGGAATGGTGAAGTGGTTTCTCTAATCAATTTTTCTCTTTTTGTGGGGGAGGAGTTGTGCGTATTCTGTTTAATGATTGATTTCTCACTCCTTTACCCAAGAGTAGAAGGATTAGAAGGAGTAGACTACTTTCTTAGTCTCAAAGGATTCAACGGAATTAGGGCATTCAAGATTTTCAGGTCCATCAACTCAGATTTCCCCACCTCGTCTGTCATGATAGAGATTAAACTTCTTTGGAATGCAGTTACTCTTACTATTAAATCTTAAAACCAACTCTTAGCTTTCTGATGCAGGTGATTAGAAAATCTTTGTTATGCTACCAAGGAGGCTTTCTGACATTCACATTTAGATTTTATTTGGTGATTATCCGTTACGATTTGATGATGTTGTTATCATTCCCCAGGGCATCCATCAAGCTTAGCATTAGTTTAGCAATAGGTCACCCAATTCCACTGTCCTTAGAGCTTCTATTTCCTTCATTTTTTCCCAATAGCTGATAACTTGCAGCAATTAATGCATCCCCATTAAACAGTACACCATCCCAGATTATCCTAGTGAAAGTGATACTTTATGCTTGATTGGCCATCAGTAATGGGGTTCTCATTGCCAGCCAGCTAGCTGGTGGGTGATCCAGCTCCAAAATTTAATTTTAGCATCTGCAAGATCACTTCGTGTCAACCATCACAGATTGCATTCTATAGGAAGTAAACTATGAGATGCAGATTAGCATGCTAGGTGTCTATTAGTAGATACTCTTTAATGAACCCCTGTAGAAGGAAGGTAAAGGAAGTTGGATAGGGAAGAAAGTGAAATTTTGCAGTGATGCAAGAAAGTGAAATTTTGCAGTGAGGCAAACCCAGTAAAGGCCTCAGCCAACCCTGTAGAAATCTCTGTAGCTCAGATGGTCTTTCAGAGTTACCTGAGTTGGAGTAAAAAGAAGAGCTGGGCTTTTATACTTTCTCTCAATCAGTAAAGGAGGACTTAGGTGGTATTTCACAGCATCTATCAGTCGGTGTCTATAATTTTCTTTGTTTTACTTTTCCTTGCATCTTTTTTAGTCAGAAATACTTTCGTTTGTGTTTTAGAAGTTACCTATATGCTAGCAGGTGAAACATGTTCTTCATACTCCCTTTTTTTTCTTGGTGTTTGACAGTTTGGTTTCTGAGATTTAACACATATTTTAACTATCTCCATTCTTTTTCATCTCTCTGCCTTTAAAAAAGCTTCCTCAGTTATTTCTACTTTGGACAAATTTGTCCTGTAGTAGATTTTCTTATAAAGGGTACATGTACATTATCCCTTGATTCTTGCATATCTAAAAAAATGTGTTTCTATAACCCTAATACTTGAAGGACAGCTTGGCTGGATATGAAATGCTTGGCTTAAACGTTCTTTGTTTGAGTTTTTTTAAATATGTTTCTCAACTGTAATCTTTGAATGTTTCAATAGGAAAATGTTATGTCAATTTGATCTCCTTTATAAATAACATGGGACTTATTTTGTTGTTTTGCTTTGCAGACCATGAGGACAATTTTCACTGCACATTATACACCATGGATCCTTTTAATTTATGGAAATAGACCTTTATTTCTGAAAAATGTTGGATTATGATCTGAAATGTTGTTCTGTTATGTTGGTTGTTTGTTTTTTGCCCCTGCCGCACACCGAGACTCCAATTATATGTATATTGGATCTTCTTTGCCTATGCCAAATACTTTCTCTTGATCGTTTTAAATTCTTTCCTTTTTCTTATTTTTATTCTTTGCCTTGTTTTTTAATTTTCTTGACTATTCCATGGTCCCTACTAAATTGTAATCCACTGTTTTCTCATTCAGGCAATTTGTAATGTTGTCTTCACTTCTAGGATAAATTTGACTTTTTCTACTATTTTCTTTGTTCATTCATTTTACATCTTCCTAGTTTTTGTTCATATTTGCTATGAGTTTCACATTTCTGATTTGAGGTACTTATTTTACATATACAAATCCTTGCTTTTAGGTATTTAATTCAGATGGAGCTCTTATGTTACAGTTTTGTTTTACTCCATGGTTGATGTTTTGGGGAGTATTTTTAACAGCTGGTACATTTTAATTCTTACTTTGTTTCTTTTGGTCTAACTTTGTATGGATATTATCTACTTTTTCTACTTATTTTGAATGTCTAATTTTCTGGACCAGTACACTTTTTGTATGTACACAAAAGTGAAAGTTTTAACAGACTTATTAACTTCCCTAGTTCAAGACTACCATCTTTATTTAGTATGGTAAAGGCAGTTTCTCTAATTATATTGGCTATTTTTGTGTGTAGAAAATTTTGTGTATTCTTTTTTGTGATTCTAACTTTCTGTCTCACACACACACACACACACACACGTGTGTACACACACACGTGTGTACACACACACCAGATATCTCAATTTCTTGTTTATATATATATATTTTTAACTTTCACTACCCATGGGACGTGTTTTCTTCTCAAGTTGGCCCATTCCCATGCAGAAGTGTTGGTTCCAATATTGCTGCTTTGGGTCCTGATAACATGCAAATCCCTTTCTTTCTGCATTTCTTTTCCTTCTAGCCAGTACTCAGATCTACCAGATTCTGCATCTGCTCCCAGTATTTTCCACTGCATGGTGGGGATTTAGCTTTTTGAGGGAATTCTGTTTGGAATCTGTTTCCCTGTTTCTCATGTGGTCCCTGTTCCTCTTTCCTCTTTCCACATTCTTTTGGCTTCTTTCACATCTCTGTCTTACTCTTTCCCTAAACTGGATTTTAAAAAATGTTCCTACTTGCCAGTGTTTTAAGCTGACACTATTTTATTTTCTATTCCTTAGATAGGCAGAAGCATAGATTATGGGTCATTTTATTTGCTGCTTTTATTTATCCAGGTGGGTTTTCGGTGAATATTTAGAAATAATTAGAGTTAAGAGACAGCCATTATTCTATGTAAATCTAGAAAAACTAGATGATTAGGTTTTAAGCAAAAGAATGTCAGAAGTAGGATTTAGAAAAATAAAGCAGTTACAGAGTTCAGAAATGTGTTTGACTACTCACTTTCACTCCTTAGGTAGAGAAAGAAAAAAGTGATATGCTTTTTATCTTGCTTAGGTGCAAGCAATCCTCCAGGGCAACCAATCTTACCACATCCATCCTAACCTCACCCTGGCTCATAGAGGGTGAGGCAGAGAATGAATCACTGGGAGGGTTTTCATGACTAACAATCCTTCCACTGTCCTTGGATCTCGCTATGCAGAGTCTCACCTCTTCACTTTTCTTCTTCCTGGGGTAATATTGCTCCCATTTTTACTCACTTTAAGATTTTCTTTAAATATCAGCTATTTCAGGAAGCCTTCTGATGACCTACTGCAAACTGGATGATGGGAATTCTCTTTGTGCAATTACAGCAAACCATACACCTCCCCATCCCTGAACTTGACATGTTATTCTGCTCGTGAAAATGCCTCCATCTATAAAGTGTGGATACTTATGATTCCTTCTTTACTTTTGCATTTCCTTCGTGTCTCTCATAGAGCCTGATATTTAACAAATGCTCACTGATAGAATGAATGGATGAATAAAGAAAGCAACATAACTTCTCTAGAAATGCCTGCACTCTGCATTGTCCCAACCTATGGGGAAAATATCTTCCTAACTCTTTTGCTTTGTTATGGTTAGAGGTCACTGGTCTCTACAGACAATTTTCTATGTTTGTGTCCCTGATTCCAGGGCCACTTGGATATGAATATTAACCAGACTTCCCCCAGGGCCTGGAAGCATGGAACATTTTTCTGAGTGTGCTTTTGGGTGATCTCCTTTCTATTCTTGTCTCTAGCCATGTTCCACTGGGGACACAAAAATGAATATATTATCTCAACATGAAGCTAAATAGCAAGAGCGAATCCATCTCCAAAGTCACAATATTCTCATGAGGTATAGGGAGAATAAATTTAGTTATCCTCATTTCTTTCCTCCCCTCACCTGATCTTTAATTGTATTCCAGAAGAGAGTTTCATAATAAAGGATCACCTGCTTTCATCCAAAATCATTGTAATTCTTGCAATTCCAAAGCCTATTTCTCTCCTCACCTCTGTAGACCTGAGACTATAAAAGTCTTGAAAGCATGGAACTTAGGACTTGAAGGGACCTCATTATCATCTAACCTTCTCATTTGACAGACAAACACTGACTTGCCCATAATTATAAAACTGGTTAATGGAAGAATGAGTAATGAAATAAGTTTCTTGACTCACAGTTTTGTGTTTCTTCTGTTTCTGTGTGTCTGAATGTGTGTATCTTATCTTGTTCAAGCCTCCAGGATAGTGACCCCTCCCTAACATCCCCTAATATATACTTCTTGTCTAAAAGGTTCCAAGTTGGCAGTTTAAAATAATTTTACTACACTATAGAGCCTTGAGATTAATGATATAAGCATTTCCTTGTCATCATGCTTCAAAAATTTGAGATGTTCCTTTACTGTACTTCTCTTTTATTTTTGTCATGAAAAAAATAAAATTTCCCTTAAAAGAAAAAAAATTCCAGAATCTTTTCAAGTTTTTTCAGGAATTTAAACCATTCTTCATCAGTTATAATTTTCTCTTCTAAATTTTCCATTAAGGAAGGCAGCATTAATAACAAATTTAGGATCCTCTTAGAGAATTTGCAGTCTTAAAATACTGCTTTCTAGTCTTTTTTATCTTGGCCTTCTCATAAAGGGGCAACTCTGTTTACTTTGAACAAAAGGAGCAGTAATTCACAATCCTAATTTTGCCACACCCCAGGGTGTCAACCATAAAATAGTGTCAAGAGATTGTCAAAACAAAATTAATTGAAATTGAAGCAATAAATTCCTGTGATGAAATGTCTTTGCAAGGTGAAAGGAAGCAGGTATCAGAATAAAGCAAAAGGTGAGTTCCGCAAAGGATCGGAATTGGTGATCCAAAGGGAAGATGGAAAATCTTTTACTCTAATTTCACCCATGTTTTTAAAACCTTATAGGACATAGAAGGAGAAAAAACTAGAATTGTCAAAACAATAAGCCTCATCTTCTTATAAGTCAGGGCCCTCCACAGTGTTTCTGACAGTTTGAACACCAGCTAAAAAAAATTTTTTTTAAACACCAAATTTAGCATGCACAGGCATTTCAGATCTGTCACTAGAAGCAGGGTGATGTCAGTGAGAAAATCTGGCGTTGTTTTATTTTTACAAGTTTTTCAGGATCCGAAATGGAGTGTTTGTTGAGCATGTCACTGCAGATGAGGGAGTAATCATTAGTGATCTGAGAAACAAGGCTTGTTGCAAGGTTAAGAACCTAAAACATGCTTATTAACAAGCAGAAGGGCTGTCAAAGGGAGGAAAGCAGTGAGATAAACGTAGTACTTATCACTCCTGGGGGCTCCAATTTGTTTAGGTGCTTTGGAATTCTACTCTTTGGGCCACGCATGTGGTCAGACTAAAGTCACATTCACACTTCAGGGGAATGCTGTTTAGTTGTGTTTCAGAAATATGTCATGATAGGGAGGCTGAGGCAGGCAGATCACAAGGTCAGGAGTTCGAGACCAGCCTGATCAACATGGTGAAACCTCTTCTCTACTAAAAATACAAAAATTAGCTGGGCACGGTGGTGCGTGCCTGTAATCCCAGGTACTCAGGAGGCTGAGGCAGGAGAGTCACTTGAACCTAGGAGGCAGAGATTGCAGTGAGCCGAGATCACGCCACTGCATTCCAGCCTGGGCAACAGAGTGACACTCCATCTCAAAAAAAAAAAAAAAAAAAAAAAAAAAAAAAAAAAAAAAAAAAAAGAAAGAAAGAAAAAAGAAAAGAAATATGTCATGATATGGGGTATCTTTTCATTCCAAACTGTTTGTGCTTTGTCTTTCAGACTAAAGTGGATTCTGAATGTTAGGATTATAATTGGAAATTGAAAGAAAGCCCTTTACCAATGAAGATGCTTTTGAAATACATAAGGCAATAATGAGGTTTTTAGGAATCAAATAGTTCATTATTCTGTGCCCATTTGACTGTCTGCTTCATGTTGAGGGGCAGTAAATGTTCTTCTCTATTAAATTTCCTCTGCGTTAACTTACATTTAATTATTTTAAGGAAGTCTTCATATCTGCTCTTAGCCTGAAGTCCTCATGAAGAATTTGGAGTTTCACACAATTTAGTTCCCTGTAATTGCTGGTAGCCTTTCAATGTCAGTTTGCTCTTTTTCATTAGTCACAGAACTCCAATTTTATTAGGTTGGTGCAAAAGTAATTGCATTTTTTTTATTAAAAGGGATAGCAAAAACTGCAATGACTTTTGCACCAACCTAGTATTTTGGTGACAATGATTCCAGTTAAAAGAAGATATTTCCCCAGCTCTTCCTTTTTCAGCTAAGTGTGCCCATTACATTATAATTGGTTCTTGCCAATGATATGTGAGCAAGAAGTTACATGAAAAGTAGAGTAGGGTTTCAGGAGTGTGGTAACTAACTGACAAATGTGTCCCTTAGTATATATTTCTCCTTCCTAAAATCTGATAATTGGTTCTGAGGTTTGGAGCTCCAGCAGCCAACTGGATTGATGTGATGGTTAATTTTATGTCAACTTGACTGGACTACAGGGTTCCTATGAATTCAGCTGGACATTGTTCCGGGTGTGTCTGTGATGGTGTTCCTGGATGAGACTAACATTTGAATTGGTAGGCTGAGTGATTGCCTTCCTCGATGTGTATGGCCATCCTCCCATCAGTTAAAGGCCAGAATAGAACAAAAGGCTGATCTTTTCCTGGTTTTGAACTCAAACTGAAAAATCAGCTGTTTTGGGGATGGGAGCCTGCCGGCTTTTGAACTAAAACTACACCATCAGCTCTCCTGGGCTTGGTGACTACAAATCTTGGGACTTCTCAGCCTCCGTAATCTCATGAACCACTTTCTTATAATAAATCTCTTTCTGTATGTATACATATCCTCTTAGTTCTGTTACTCTGGAGAACTCTGATTAATACAATCCATGAGGTGGCTTTGAAGGGAGAAAGTGTGCTGTAGGATGATAAAGCAGGAAGATAGGAGGCTTGACTTCTGACAATTTCACAGGATGACTATACTAGTCCTGGGCTGCTAAACTTTGGGGTTTCACATTATGTGAGCAAATAAGCACCTAATTCATTTAAACACTGTTATTTCAGCTTTCTGTTACTGGCAGCTAGATGCAATTTTTAATTAATATACTCCCTTGCTACACATAAGCTCTGTGAAAGCTGAAAAGAAAATTTATACTTCTTTGTTTCCCCCTCAGTGATTAGTACAAAGCTTTGCCCAGAGTAGGAGCTGCAGAAGTATTTATAGAATTATTTTCCTTAACAAACATCTATTGGGCTCCTAATTTGTGCCTGGTAGTGTGTTAAGAGCGAGAAATAAAAGAATGTAAAACAAAAGCTCTTTTAACCACTCTGAACTGAACCACTGTGATGAGTTGATCAGTGTTCTTCTTTTCCTTTATAAAAAGAAAAAGCATCAGATGCCCTTGACATTTTGTATACTCCTGAACAGTAGGCCACTCTCCACTGTGCCAAGCACTTTTGCTCCCACAGGTTGGGTTTTATGCTTCCAAAAAGTCAATTTTATTTGTTCACAATCCTAATTATGCCAGTTTCATTTATTATTGTAATTATATAATTACAAAACCAATAAAATATAAGTGTACAAAGAAATGGAGCTACTGTTTGTGTAAAAACTAAGCTGAATTATCTGAAAAGATTAAATAAAAGTCGCTAAACAAATACTGTCAAATTAGGTGGGTAATGATATTAAGTATATAGTGATAAAACAACTTAATAAGTATCTGCATTAGGACCTTTTCCATTGCAAATACAAACAACCTATCTTAGATCCATTTAAGCTGAAAAGGTAATTTATTGGCTCAGGTGACCAGGAAGTCCAAGGAAGAATGGCCTTTCTGCGTGGTGGGATTTGGGTGGCTTAACTATGTCATCATATATGTTCATCATTTTCCAGCTCCCTCATTGTTTTTGTTGGCTTTTTTTTTTTTTTTTAAGTTGTTGACTTTTCTATCCTACTATAGAAAGGCTTTCTCCGTATGACAGAAAAATTGACTGTAGGCAAACCTGAAATGGGCCTCATTGTCAGTCATGCTACCAAGGGAAGAGGATCTCTCTCCCAGATTTAATCGGTCTGAATAGGTCCTGAAATCTTGGACTAATTGCAGGATAGTACTTTGGGTGACCCTAGATTTCTCAGTTCTCCACTATTCATGTGTAATTTTTAAGAGTAACTATAGAATGTGTCGGAAATCCAACAGCCTGAGATGAAGAAGGACTGGCTAGAAGAGCCTGGGCTCTGTTCCAGTCAGTCTTTAGAAAAAGAATGTCATTCAATTCCTATGCCCAGTGGGTCATGCGACCCTGAGGTATAAAACACAGGACAGCTGCCTTTTAGGGTCCCTCAGCTGTGGCGCAAGTGAGACATATGTTGACAAGAGTCCATTTGAACCAAGCAGCTTTCCCGAGCCTTGGGGAATGGCTCAAAATGGACCCTAGGCTTCTGTTATCTTTTGCTGCCTATATGTAATAAATGCATTTCAGGTAACTTGTTTTGTGTGTGGGCTTCTCTCTCACTTGACTCAGAGACATGGAAAACCAGTGCACAGAGAATCTACTTCTCACTATTCAGTGTGAACAGTTTTGGGTGACCACGCCTATCAGTTCTGATTTACTATCATACCAGAGCTATGCGGGGTGAGGCAAAGGTAGAGCATCCTCAACTTCTCCACTGTGACAGGGGCCTATTCTGGAGCATAGCCTGAGAAACAGTACTTGTATCTCTGTTCTTCTCTGTTTTCCCTAGGATGTTGGAACTGTGGGATTTTCTTAGCCCATTCTAGGGACAGCAGAAGGCCACTCGACTATACCTCAAAGGACTTGTGAGAGAGTTCTGTAGCTCATGAACTGGCTTTGTGTTCTTAAAAAGTTACTCATTGTTTCTGGATTTTAACTTTCTGCACTGTAAAATGAAGACATTGAATTTGACATTCTTTAAGATCATTTTGAATCCTGAAATTCTACAACTATGACTCCACTTTTGCTTACGCTGTAAATCCTGCTCAAGGAATATTTTTACCCTTGCAAAATTTACATATGTAAACTCTACCTTTGATAAATAGCCTGGCACTCTGCATCAATCTAGAGATTCTGGGAAAGGTTTTTTGGTTTTGTTTGTTTTGTTTTCTTAGATATTTTCAGTATTTTAATCTGAGAAAAGTGATGCCTCCTTTACTGCAAAACCTATGTTTTCTAAATAAATTCAAATTAAATAGAAAAAAGAGGTCATTAAGGAATGAGTCATTACAGGAAATGACAGCAGGGTATTGGCAAGTAAGGGAAACAACCTAAGTGCGTGAAAAGTCTTGAACAAATATCAACATCCATTTTGGAGAGAATAACGTTTGTTCATCCAAAGACACTCAATTTGAACATAGGGCTTTTTTGAAATAATAGAAGATCAGTTAATATTATGTACTTTATGGCAGACACTGTACTAAGTTGTATGATGTGGCTTTCCTCTTTATTTCACATGGCAACTTCATAGGGATAGGTTTCGTTATTAGGCTCACATAGATGAGAGGAGAAGGCCTTGGGTAAGTAAGTAGCTCAAGGTCTATAAAGTAATAAATAGTAAAGGTAAGATTCCCATTCAGGGAGCTTGACTCCAGAGGCTGGCTTCAACTCAGAATGACTTTGTAGTTTAGATTTTTTATTTTTTAAAGAGACAGCACCTTGCTTTGTTGCCCAGGCTGAAGTGCAGTGGCACAAATATGACTCACTGCAGCCTGAACTTCCTGGGTTCTAACGATCTTTCTGCCTCAGCTTCCCAAGTAGCTAGGATTATAGCCATATGCCACTATACCCAGCTAAGTTTTAAATTTTTTTTGTATAGACTGGGTCTCACTGTGTTGTCCAGGCTATTCTCAAACTCCTGGGATTAAGCAGTCCTCCCGCCTTGTTCTTCCAAAGTGCTAGAATTTGGAAGCACTTTGAAAGTGAGTGCTTCCAACTGCATGAGCCACTGCACCCAGCCTAGTCTCTTTTTTATTACATTTTTTCCTTGTTTTCCTCTGCCTCCTTGTTTCTTCCTCTGGTAAGTAGTCTAAGTTCATTCCATTGAAAGGAATACCTTGAGGCACACATATAGTTAGAATGCTAAGCAAGAAATCCCGAAAGAATTTTGACTACTTTGTGATAGTTAAAGAAAATAAATGAGTTTGCTTAAGGGTCTTCTAGCCAACAGAAAAATAGGATCTTGTTGACAGCTGAATAGTCTTTTTAGAATTTATTAATATTTATTATTGGAAGCTATTTTAAAAGAAGAAGGAAAAAAATATCTGTGTTTCTTGCTCTATCCTGTAAGGTCCATCTGCTATTTCTCAGGTATAGATGCCAAATTACACGATTAAAATAACACATACAAAGGGCTGTTCCTTTTATAAGTTGAAAATCTGTCTGATTTTTCACACTCCTTCAAAATCAATGTCTAGAGAAAGATTTTATAAATAAATATGTCCTGTGTTGCTGCTGCTTCAAGTTATGATTAAATTAGTCCTCTCATGTGGAAGTTTAAAAAATTTCCCAGGTAAGATACTATAGACAGTAAGACCTAAGTCTTTCCCAGAGATGGACATTTAAGCATTTACTTTTGTAGAGTAGCAAGTCTCTTTCTCTCCTGTTAATCCCATAACTTGTTTTCTTTTTTTAAGATTCCGCAGTTTCAAGACCATCTCCCACAAATCCAGCTTTTCTCCTTTTCCTGGCTACTTTCTATTGTTACACAAGTTATGGTAATGACTTGTGTTACTGAACAGGGACTGTGGGCTCCTTCAGAGCTTGTTCATCTCTCTATCCTGCTTATCCAGCTCCATACCTGGTACAGAGAAAGTGCTTCACTGATGTTTGTGCATGGAAATGATTCTGGGTTTAGAGCTTGCCTCTACCATGAGAAAGGGCAGAATAACATGTGAGCAATGGTGTGGCCATCAGTCAGAATCCAGAACTAATCTTAGGAGCCAAATAAGAAAGAATGACTAGATTTATATCAATGAATTATCTTGGTTTAGCTAGATTCCATTTGTAAAACCATTTTCCTGATAGGAAAGCTCAGGAAGGCATTGTCCAAACCACTGCGGTCACTCATTCCCTTCATTGTGTGGTTCAGGCATTTTGAAAATGTGAGGGTAGGAGCAGAAGAAATTAAATTTCATATAAATATGGAAAGAATGGATTTTTGTTATCTTTGTTTGAAGTGATATGTTGGGCTAGTTAGTACAGAATTGAAAAGATTCAAGAGAGTGAGCCAACCAACACTTATTTTGAAATTTTTAATTCGAAGCAATTCTTTAAGCATTGTGTTGTCAACAACCTTAAGAACAGATATGTACCCCTAACCCCTTATTATTTCAGGGCTTGGAATTCATGTCACACATGTGCAGCTTTATGTCATAAAACATTATTTTAAGAAATATTTTCCAGACTTTATATTAGCTAGTGATATATTTGAAGCTAATCTAAATGTCAGGATAAAATAAGTTTTCTGTTCTGCTTTTTTTTTTTTTTTGTAAATTTCAAATGCTATCACAATAAATACCAGGAAGCAACCAATTTTTCTGAAGTAATATAGCTTTGTTATTAAATATATTTTCTCTTAACTACTTGTTTAATCAACTAAGTCCTATCTCTGTTATCCACTAATTGATTAATCTTAGGTAAGTAATTTAACCTTTCCAGGCCTCTGTTCCCGTGTTTATTATATGTGATTCTTATGTGATGACATGAAAACATATATGTAAATCCCATGGCATAGTACATAAAAATGTATTAGAAACTCAATCAGTGCTGCTTTTTCTCTAATAAGAAGAAAAAATACTTGAGATGATGACACCTCTTAGTTTTCACCCTTTTGGCCAAATAATTCTTTTTAAATATTCTAAATCTCCACAACTGTCATTCTTATTGTACTTTTCTATCTTGAACTGTGTGTTTTCCTAGTCACTGTGAAATTGCATGATCAAAAAGAAATTAAGACAGAGTTTTCAGTCTTTATGACTCAGCCCCTTGTTATCATAATTTAAATAAAATAATGGCACAGGTGGCCACATTTTAAACAAGTTAATTAGTGTTGGCTACAGGTACAGCATTTGGGAGAACTGAGAAAACTGTCTTTTCTTTTTTTTTTTAGACGGAGTTTCGCTCTTGTTACCCAGGCTGGAGTACAATGGCACGATCTCGGCTCACCGCAACCTCCGCCTCCTGGGTTCAGGCAATTCTCCTGCCTCAGCCGGGCGCGGTGGCTCAAGCCTGTAATCCCAGCACTTTGGTCTTGATTTCTTGACCTCGTGATCCACCCGCCTCGGCCTCCCAAAGTGCTGGGATTACAGGCGTGAGCCACTGCGCCCGGCAAAAACTGTCTTTTCTAAACAATAGCAGAAGAAAAGTATTGCCTAGGTTCTACATTCAAGTCCTTTAGGTAACTTTTTATGCCTCCCCCTAAATTTGAAGTAACAGAGGATCTAGAAGTGTTGAGGCAAGCCTAGAAAAAAGATGATCTCCCTAGCCTTTGGCTTCTAATGGAGGAGGCATGAGAATATGTGTAGAGACCAAATTCTACAACTAGCCCTTTCACCCAATCAAAACACCAGTGACAATAATAATGGTTTAACACCTTATTCTACTTCAAAGATACTCCTCTAGCCGGCAGCTCTGTAGAGACTGTCAACAGGCACATTCAGTTTATCTCTACGTTTGCTGATATGTTGTAAAATAAGAGAGAATCACTGAGACACAAAGCTTTGGTGAATAGCTTTGTGTGGGTAGTCTCTAAATTTTTTTTTTCTTTTTTTGCAGCCCATCTTCACTCTTTTGTAGCCTTCAAATGAGTTCTATGTTTTTAGCAGATTTGAGTTAACTTGAAAATTAACTTCAAGTTCAGGGAGTTGTGAGTGAACTTAACACTTATGCTGAGTACCAACCCTTCCTACAGGGAAATTAATATTGTGTCAGTTATTGCCATATTCCAAATGAAGAGGGAGATAGTATCTGTCAAGAAATAAGAGCAGCTAATAAAAATTAGCTTTAATTGACTGATTACTATGTGCCAGATATGATTTTGATCTCTTCACATGTCTTATATAACTGAATCCCCAACAACCCCTAATTAACATTATTCCCATTTCAAATGTGAGAAAATGAAGAACAGAGAATTTAAATAATTTTCTCAAAGTTTCATAGTGATTAAGTGGTGGAGTTATAATTGAAACGTGAGTATACAGTCTAACTTCTTGTTTTTCTTTGGAAACATCAAATATTCTGTATATTTTTACTGTAGGGATCTTGGTCTTAATGTGCTAACTTAAGCCATCCATTAGATTCTCACAAAAAAAAAAAAAAAAAATTCTCCAAGATCTCTATGACTTAGTCCCAACATAGCTTTCCCTAAGTGTCTTTATATAAATCTTTTATGAATTGGATTCTTTATCCAAATTGGGTTGCTGATTTTTTTCTCACATCAGTCCTAGGCCTTTTTGTATTCATTTCTTTTCTATTTTTTGGCTCTATTTTATGTATTTTTTTTTTTTTTTTTTTTTTTTTTTTTTTTTGGCTTTTATCTGTACCAGCGTAGCTTCTGTCTTTATCTCCAAGCCCATTCTAGGTGTAGATGCTCACTCCAGTGAACTCTTTTTGGGCCTTTCTTTCCAGATGAAATCAATTTCACCTCTGTTATTCTGCTTGAGCCTCTCTTAAATCTGCCATTTGTCCTTATTTGTGCTCCTGTATTATGTGCTTTACCAGATTATAAATTCTTTAAAGCTAGTACTATCCCTTAGACATACTAGATATGTTTCATAATAAATGTGACACAGGTCATAAGAGAACAGCAGATAACCTTGCCCTCCCATTTCAATGCCAGAGAAACAAAGCCACATCCTAATGTGGATAGGCCAGAGCAGCAGAGCCTTGCTTTTGTTCAGGTGCGTTTCTCAGTCCAGGGAGGGCTGTTTCTGTTTACTACAGCAGACCTCAGCGACACAGTCTACTCTCTTCTCTTTAAGGTTACCACCACTCTTTCTATCTGTTGGTGGCTATAGGAGGGTGGATCTTCTGCCCGAAAGACTGTAGAGAAGGAGTGACATCTCCCTAGACATTATCTTCTTTGCTTCACCCAAAGACAAGCTCACAGGATCCTTTTCCCTATAAAGGTTTTCTTACTCATTAGTCTGGAGTATACAGGAGATAAAAGAAAAAAATGTGAAGAAATGTAAAAGCTTACGTAGTCTGTTGCAACTTATCTGTGCAGTCCCTGGTGGGTTGTTCCTCTCTCTTGCTGGGATAGAGACTCAAAGTTACTTTAAACTTTTCTCAACCTTATTCTTAGGGGAGTGTTCCCTGAGAGCAATAATCATGGCAGAAAGTAGATATCCCTTCAGAAGCCCATGTATAATATATCCAGAAACGTAGGAAGGCACAGTGGTTAGAGCACGTTTTGAGGATTAACCAATTGATGTTTGAATCCTAGTTCTTTCACTGTATAGCTCTGTGACCCTGGGAAATGTATTTAATGACTTTAAGAGTCAGGTTTCTTATTTGTGAAAAGAAGATAATATTGTATTTACATCATCAGGTTGTAGGAAGTGTAAATGAGACACTGGGTAGGCATTGCCACACTTTGCCATTATCTGGTTTGCCTTCCTCATGCTCTTGACGCCGGGTATGGTCATATGACACAGCCAATGGAATATGAGTGCAGATAATCTGTGTCACTTCTAAGTAGAAATCTTTCATTGCTGGTGCTGGACTTTGCAGTCTGCTCTTCACCACACAATGATTGTGGAGGCTCGTGTTGGTGTGTTGGTGCTGTGAGGTTAGAGGCCTGGAGGACGAAGTCATCACATGGGCAGGCACTCTGTAGAGCCAGCCATCCCTAAAAGAGACTCCATAAGAGCAGAAAATAAAACCTTTGTTGTCTTTAGCTTCTGCTATCATGAGCCTAGGTTATCACAGCATAACCTAGTCTCTGACTAGTACAGTGCTTAATGGGGCCTGTGACAGAGTAAACACTTAAAAATTGATACTTTTAGAAGTGGATAATTTGCATTTCCTGGGACTCCTAGATTGCAAAGTACCCACATTAATGGGATTCAAGCCAGTTCCACATAGAAATATTTCTTCATATTTAGCATTGGCATGCTTCCATGAGAATGCTCCCTACTATAGCCCATTAGCATTAAATAACATATTCCCATGTAAAATTTACCTTCAGATAATTTCTTTACTTCAGTAACATAAATAGAAACCTTTCAGGATAAACCTTTTTGTAAGAAGACGAAAATTAACTTTTTCTGGCAGACAAAGACTAATGACCACTAACAGCCCTCTTTACCATATCTCTTCTGGGAATATCATTCCATGTGGTTGGAAATGTAGTTTTTTCTTTCTTCTTTCTCTATATGAAGTCATTATGTGTCTACTTAAACCTTCTTAGTAAATAATGTGTTTTATTCCTCTACTAGATGAAAGGGATATTTTTAAATCCCACAGAGTTCACAATTCATATAAGCCAGTGGATTTCATGACTGCAGTTAGGTTATTCTTTCAAGTTGGCAGTAGGGGTGTTAATTCCATGATAAATGTGGTTTAGAGGGAAGACTACTACTGTCTACTTATCAGCCTCAAGTTATAAGTCTGATCTTAGTACACCCTTGCTGTGTGATGCTGCTCAACTTTCTTATTTGAGCCTGGAGTTTTTCTCATTGGATTATAAAAAGCCTTCAACATTGTGTGGACTTTAATTCTTTAACTCTTATATTTGTTGTGATCTTCCACATATATATGCACATACCCTGACATTTACTAATGATATTAACGTATTTGTAGATACAAATCTTGTTTCACATCCTAGCTCTGCCTCTGCCAATATGTGTAACCCAAGACTAGCTATTAAGCTCACTAAATCTTTGTTGCCTTTTTATAAAATGAGAATAATAATACCTAACCCACTAGATTTATGGTGAGGGTGTATAAAATATTGAAAGTTAGTTGGTACATACCAAGAGGTTAGTGCATAGTAGTTTAACTTCTTTTGCTTGATATTTTTCTTGGAATATCAAGATTCAGGACCACCATATTCCATATGATATCCAAAAAGAATATCAAGAACAGGAAAAGAAAGGAAGAGAAAGGGAAGGGAAAGGGAAGAGAAGGAAAAGAAATCAAGATTCCAAGGTTATTTCAGTGAAAATAAGACTTTGATGGTTCTCATTTCAGAAAATTTAGGTAAACTCCCCTGTCTTCTCCATATGTTTTTCACTTTTTTGAGTGTCTTGAAGTTTGCAGTTAACATGCACTTTATTAGCTGAAATCAGGCAGAACTTTTGTGCATCAAAATGCCACTTCTCAAGGCAATGCGATCTTTATTAGTAGTAACACTAATACTTAGCATAAATTATGTGCCGCATACTCTTGTAAGTATATTATGTAAAAATGTATATGTGTTACATATAAACACATACTAATATATATATTATAGACTTGTTTAGAGAATTTGAGTATATAATACACACCAAACACACAGTTTTATATAATACCGATATTATTTCTATTGTGTCAATCCAGGTTCTGTCAGGAGAGTTATTTTACAGAGAAAATTTAATATAAGTTATCAAGGCAAAAAGGTGACAGTGAGGTATCCCAGAGGAAGTAACTGTACCTCTAAGCCTACAGAGAAGAGAAAAGGAAAGAAGTTGGAATTAGAGAAATGTAAGACCCTGGAGGAGGAGCCTTGTGGATTTGGAACCTCTGAGGAAGGGGTGCTACTTGCAGTTGCACTTGTATTCCTGAGCACGTGCTGTGATGCTGGTTCTAGCATTAGAGAGAATTGCACACTGAAAGCAATGCTGCTGGACAAGCTATAACTAACAAACCATTGGTACAGTGACATGGTGGGAACAAGAAGCAAAACACAAATGAGTGCTTCTTCCTTCTTCCAGTTTTCAAGTGTTCCTTCTAGCATCCCTATAAGCAGATCCTAAGCAAGATGCAGCTAACAAAAAAGATTTACAGAGGTCCAACTTCAGCATCAGAAAACGGCAGAAAAGCCTAAGTTTGAAGCTGAGATACAATATCATGATAATCAACACTGTCTACCCTTTGACTACTCATAATCTATATACACCCTTATCCACATACTTAAATTTCAATAAAACAACAATAATCCCTGTGTACAGAGATGACCTCCTCCTCTCTCCAAAGTGGAGAGAGAAGTTCTAATTGTTATTGTGTGCATCTCTGGAAGACAGTCACCGTGTCCGTCTCTGAAGTTCTGAAAAGCAAGCTAGGTAACTTCCATTGGTTTGTGTGGAAGTGTGCACATGTAATTTAAAAGGATTTAGTAGACTATGATAGAAAGGAAAGTTTTTCTTCACAGTGATTCTTCTTATTCCATTGACTGGTAGATGGCTTAAAAAGCTTGGTGAAGTTCTCAAGGTATTGATTTCAAACTTACTTTCAGCTCCACGTTGCCTCCAACATTATTTTCTTTTCCCTTCTCCTCTCCTCTCCTTTCCCTCCCCTTTCTCTTCCCCTCCCTTTCCCTTCTTTTCTCTTCTCCTCTCCTCTCCCCTTTCTCCTTTTCTCTCCCTTTCCCTTTCTTCTTTCCTTGTCTTTCCTCTCCTGTCCTCTTCTCTCCTCTCTCCACTCTCCCCTCTCCTCTTCATTCCATTTCTTCCTTCTTTCCTTGTTTCTTTAAGAATTCCTCTTGTTATATTTGTGTATCCTTTTAATAACCTTGAAATTATTTTCTGAAACTAATGTATAAATAGATATAGAAAACAAATTTTTGCCATTTTTCCCGTAAAGATTCTATGTTAGCACACTTGCGAACTGATATAAAAAATGTTTGCCTCACTCTACTTGCATCAATAACATTGTTTTTAGATCTTTGCTGTTATGATGGGTAAAGAAATTATCTCTCTTAATTTATATTACTTTGATTAGTATGTTGAATGTTTTTTCACATAGAATCTAATTTTTCCTCTTCTAGCTAAGACTTTTTAAATTTTCTTAACCTTTATTTTGTCTTCTTTTGAGATCATTGATGGATTGTTGTTATAATTTTTATTATGTATTAGAAACACATATTACTTATATCACAGTTAAAATTTGGCCCCCAAATTTTATTTCTTTTGTAATTGTGTTTCTGCTAATAAATTTAAATCTTGGATCAATCAAAGCAGTTAGAATTTTAAGCTCTTGCTGATATCGATGGAAGGATATAGAATAGTTTAGACATTACCAACAAGGTACTCACCTTGTGCTGAAGATTGTCAACATGTTGCTAAGAGATATGTTAACTTTTGAGATACAGTTTTCTAAGCTTTTGGTCTGTCACTGGGTAGTATTTACCCTATAAGGAGAAGCCTGCATATGACTATATGGCTTCATCTTCTAGAGTGATAACATAGCAACAGCTTTTGTTAGTTTGCAGGAACCAGAAACAGATTGAATTCTTGGCACACTACAAGGAAAGAGCTTTTGCAAACCCCACTGGTTATGGTGCTCCCTGTGTCATAAATGTTACTGGAGACAGACCCTGTGAGTGAGGCTTTCCACGCTGTGAACAACATATCACCCAGCAACAATTTTCTCACAGGTCTGACAGAGAGAGAAAAACATGCCAAGGTAAAGATACTAGGAAAGAGGGTCATTAAACCCTGCCAAATTGCTTTCTTTTCAAAATGGAACACTTAGCACAAGCAATAAAAAAATTAGCAAACATGCATGTCACCAGTTTGTTCTTATTATTGAAAATGAGGAAATGTATAAGGCTTTCTACAAAATCAGTCTATTTCATTGCTTGCCTAGATGTTGGCAGAGGTGAAAAGGGAAACAGAGATACCAGATCAAGGTCAGCTCAGCCCTGAACAACATTGGAAGATGAACTAAATTGGTTTGATTTCTCTGTAAGTGACCTCTTTGATAATTATGAATGCCTATGCCATGCTCAGTCAGAGGCTACACATTTCCAGTAATATTGTATATCTACCTATCATCAGTCATTCACTTATCATCTAAGCATTCATTATCTATCTTAAATAGTTACTATTCCAGGTATAGAGGATTTAGTATTATAGATGTTGTCAGTGTCAGAAAATGAATGCAAACTCTTTTCTCATAGATATTTATGACTCTTGTAATTTGGAGGGCAAAGGAATGAAATTGGCTTTAAGCAAGAGAGAATTCCAAGGTTAAAGTATGCCGTCAAGGTTCTTTCTTCCTCTTTGTTTTTCTCAGGTCATCTTACTCTTTACAGGTTTTCATTTCAGGAAATATCTCTCTGCATGTTGACAAAGGAGACTCATGGCAGTTTCTGGCCTACATGGGCTGCTCAAATTTGAATAACATAAGGTGGTAACAAGTGGCCAAATCCCTTAAATGGGGAAATGTGACTCTGTGTTGGAGATACTATATCAGAGGAGATAGCAGGAGTTTCCAAAAGGAATTCATTATACAGTAAAAAAAAAGAAAAAGCAAAAAGATTATATATTTTTATAACTTTAAAAGAAGACTCTTCTTTATGCACAAGAATACAGTATGACAATAAAATAAAGCATAAATAGCTATTATATAATCAAATACAATGTGATAGAAATATTTTCAAAGAACTAGAGGCAATTCTGTATCTGGTATTGTAGAGTAAGTCTCATGATGGTCTGCACTCCTATGAGTAGCAATTCTAAACTCTGAACAAAATATAAAAGCATTTGTAGACACTAGCAAATGAACAAAATTAGACAGACTCTAAATAAGTGCCAAAATTTGTCGGAAGAAAATAGAATGAGGTGAATTTTTTCATTATGGCAAGTATTAGCCTGAAAGTAGGCTAAAACCTGAAACTCCAACAGAAAAGAGACAGACTTTCTGACCTAAAGAGCCAGAGGACAGAGTTCAGGGAAACTACCACTGCTTAAAAGTAAGGTGGGTGAAGATTCAGAAAATAAAAAGGAAGAGAGTGAGCCCCAAATTTTGGAAATAAATTCTGTTGAAATTTCTAGCTAACCATTTGATTCTGTGGGGCAGAATCAAAGTAAAGATAAAGGATAAAGGGAACTGAATTGAGATCTGAGCTGTTCCCAAAAAGATAAGCTAAAGGTAAGGGAACTGAATTGAGATCTGCGCTGTTCCCAAAAAGATGTTTTGTAACTTGAATGCAACCAAGTTAACCGTCTACTAAAAGCAACAGCCCATTCTTTGGAGTAATGTAACAGAATCTATAATATCACCTTCCAGGATATAATAAAAAGTTACTTGACATTTGAAGAACTAGGAAAAGATGATCCACTCCCAAGAGAATAGACAATCTACTAAGCCCAACTGGAATTAGAGCATATGGAGTTTAAAACAGCTATGTATGATGATGTAAATGAAAATATTTTTTGTGTGGACTTAAAAGCTGAGTGGAACAAGCAAAGGAAAGAGTCTGAAGATAAGAGAGCCTCATAAGACTGTTAAGACAATATCCAAAGTCTAATATATGTATAATTGTAATTCCTGAGGATAAAAGAGATACAATGAGACAGAATCAATTGAAATCAAAAAAGTGCAAGGAACAAACACAAAAATAAGACATCATCAAAATCAAAAACGTCTGTGCATCAAAGGACCTTATAAAGAAAGTGAAAAGACAACCAATAGAATGGGAGAAATATTTGCAAATAATATCTCTATTAAAGCTCTAATAACCAGAATATATAAGGCACTCTTAGAACTCAGCAACAAAAAAAGATAATCCAATTTAAAATTGGCAAGATACTTGAAAGATATTTCTCTAAAAAGGTATTCAAATGGCCAAGAAGCACATAAAAAAATGCTCAGTACCATTAGTTATAAGAGAAATACAAATTAAAATTTCAAAAAGATACAATTTCACACTTACTAAGATGGCTATTTAAAAGAAAACAAAAAAAATGTGTTGGTGAGTACACGGAAAAATTGGGACTTTATGCATTGCTGGTGAAATGTCAAATGGTAAAGCCACTGAGGAAAAGAGTTGAAAAGAGGTATTTAAACAGATACTTGCACTTGAATGCTCACAGAAGTGCTAGTCACAATAGCCAAAAGGTGTAAACAAGTCAAATGTCCACTAGGGGATGAATGGGCAAACAAAATGTGATGTAGTCATATAGTGGAATATTATTCAGCAAAATAAAACTAAGTACTGACACATACTATTAAATACAACATGGATGAACCTTGAAAACATTATGCTAAGCAAAAGAAGATAAGCACAAAAGGTCATCTGTTGTACAATTTTATTTATATAAAATATTCGAAATAGATAAACCCATAGAGGCAGAAAGCAGACTGGTGGTTGTCAGGGGTTGGGTGGAGAAAGGGTGGGAAAGTGGTTATTTAATGGGTACAGGCTCTTCTTTGGGGTAATGAAAACATTTTGGAGCTAGAGACCACTGTTGCACAACCTTGTGAATGTACTAGAAACCACCAAATTGTATAGGTTAAAATATACAATATACATTAAAATAATTGTATATTTTTTAAAATATTTAATTTTTGTTGTATAAATAATGCCTTGATAAAATTTTGATGAATGGATGGTGGACATTTTTTCAAATTTGGCCATAGACATAAATATTGGTAATTAAAGAAGGTTAGTGAGCTCTTGGCAGAATAATTATAAAAAAAACCATGCCTGAGAACATTATATTCAAAGTGCTAAAATCATGAAATGATGGAAACTTAAAAAATAAATGAAACAGTGCTAAAAAACAAAAATGAAAATCCAAAAAACAGCTAAAGAAGAACAGCATGTAACATACAGGGAAACAATAATTCAAAAAACTTCTGAATATTCATGAGAAACTAGTGAGGCCGTAAGACAAAGGAAAAACATCTTTAAAGTTAAAAGAAAAACAAAACTTTCAACCCAGAAATTTATATCTCATAAAAATAACCTTCAAGAATGAAGGCAAAGTAAAACTCCTTTCAGATGAACCAAAGCGAAGAATACTCATTGACAGCCAATGGAGATTACAAGGAATGCTAAAAGAATTTCTTCAGGCTGTGGGGAAATGATACTTGAAAAAAGCTGAGGTCTTTTGGAAACAAAAAGCATTGGAAATCATAAATATTATAAAATATATTCGTATTTATTTAAAGTACATTTGACTGTTGAAAGCAGAAATTATAACATTTTCTTAGTTTTATGTTAGGTGTATATGTAGTACATATGATTACTGTAGCATAAGAAACTGGTTTGGTGAGTAAATAAGTCTATACAATTTTAAGATTTTCACATTTTACATGAAGCGTACAATATTAACTAAACTAGATTGTGAAAAGTCAAGTTATATATTGCAATCCACAAGAGTACCAACTTTAAAAAGTTACAGAGACATAACCAAAAAGCTAGCAGCAAAATTGAAATTTTAATAAAGAATTAATCCAAAAGAAGTCAAGAAATAAAGAACAAAGATAAGATAGAGGTGAACAAATAATAGAATGGTAAGCCTAAATAAAATGACAATAATAATTATATATTAGTATGAAGTAAACAACTAAAATGCAGAAATTATCAAAATAGGAATAAGAGCAATTTCACACACCCAGCTATACATCGTATAATAACACAATTTATATATGCAATGGTAAGTTGAAAATAAACCAGTGGAAAAAACTATGTACAAACAGCAAATGCAAGGAGTGTTGGTGGCCATATTAATGTCAAATAAAATAAAAACTTCAAGATAAATGGTGTTGCCAGAAATAGAGTGGTATTTCACATTATTAAGAGTTAATTTATCATGAAGATGCGACAGCTCTAAATGGGAGTTCACTTAATAGCAGCTTCACAATAAATGAAGCAAAAATTAAAGAATTAAAAGGAGAAAGAACAAATTTCAAATAATATTTGGGAATGTTAAAACGTGGCTCTTAGCAATTGATTAAAACAAACTAAACAAAACATATTAGTAAAGATATAGATAATCTGACAAACACTATCAAATACCTTGGTCTAAGTGATGTTTATAGTACAACACACCCAAGATATACAGAATACACATTCTCTTTCAAGTGCACATGACGCATTCAACAAGATAGACCATAAAAACAATTTCAACAAATCTAAAGTTAGGTAAATTATACAGAGTAAATTCTCTGATTATGCTATTGAAATAAAACATAACAATCTAGAAAACTCTAAATATTTGAAAAATAAACACATCTAAATAATATAGGTCAATAAAGCATAAAATAAAAATTATTTTGAACTGGATAATAGAAATACAACAAATTAAAATTTTTGAGATGTGTAAAAAATAAATGCTTATATTAGAAACTAAAGGTCTAAAATCATTAAGTTTGAAGAAACAGTAAAAAGAGAAGTAAACACAGATTTTCTGAGGAATAATAGATTAAATGTCAATGAAAGATATCAAATGAGGAAAAATTAAGTGAAGAGGTGATTCTTTGTAAAGATTAGCAAAATTGATAAGCCTTTTACTAGACTGATACAGTAGAAAAAAGATTAAGACCATAAAGTGCTAATATCAGGAATGAAAGAGCGGTTATCATTGCAGATTCTACAGCTGTTAAGTGAACAATAAGAATATTATTAAAAAATAAGATCAATATTTAATTAAACACATTCATTAAAAATAAAGCTTACCAAAACTGACACAAGATAATGCAGAAAATATCCACAGTTCTACCTCTGTTAAAGAAATTGAATTTGATGTTAACAATCTTCACATGAAAATTCCTGGTCCAGGTGGGTTTCTAGTGAATGCTATCAAATATTTAAGAAGGAATTATTGCCAATTTTATGCAATCTCTTTCAAAAGGTAGAAAAAGAGAGAATACTACCAAACTAATTCTGAGGCCTTCAAAACTCTAATACAAAACTCTAATACCCAGCAAAGAAATGACAAAACAAATAAGTAAATGAAACTACAGATCAATATCTGTCTTGAACATGGATACAGAAATCCTTAGCAAAATATCAATTCTAGCCCTATCTTAAAAGGATTTTATAGGGTGACCAAGTGGGGTTTATCCTAGAAAAGCAAGGTCAGTGTAAGATTTGAAAATCAGTCAGTTTAATTCATCACTACAATAGAATAAAAGAAAAAATCATATGACAATTTTAATTGATACACAAAAAGTAATGAAATTTAACACTGTTAAAAGAACAACTTTAGACAAGTTATGTTTAACAGAGTGTAATTGAACAAAGAACAATTCACAAATCAGGCAGCCCCCGAAACCAGAATAGCTTCAGGGAGAGACTCTGCACTGCCACGTGGCTAGAGAGGATTTGTGGATAAAAAATACAAAGTGATGTACAGAAAATGGATGTGTGGTTCAGAAATTGCTGAATTGGTTACACTTTGGCGTTTGCCTTATTTGAACAGGTTTGAAAAGTTGGCCAGCTTTGATTGAATGAAGCTCAGAGACTGGTAAAAGAATAGGCTATAATCTGTCCACACATTCAATTAGTTCACACTTCACCATGTATGCAGAAACTTGTAGAGTGAACTGAAAATATGTAAGGTGGCAACTTTAGGCTAAACTTGGTTTAACAACATTGTTTATAATTAAAAATTTTTAAACTAGAAATAAATGAAAACTTCCTCAATCTGATAAAGGGCATCAAAAAACACCTACAGCTAACATATCACTTAGCAGTGAAATATTGAATGATTTCTTTCGAATATCAGACATAAGGCAAGGAATTCCCAGCTCACTGCTGGTGGTATTAAGCCTTGAAATCAGAAAACTAAATTTCAGGCATAAATTTTAGAACAAGAAATACAACCCTCTCTATTTGCTGTTGACATTGTTGTCTACATAGAATAGTCTAAGGACCTTGAAAAATAATAGAATTAATAAGTAAATTTAGCAAACTCACTGCATTCAATGTTAGTATAAATAAATTCATTGTACGTTTTATATACTTAGAATAAAATTAGAAAACAAAATTTGAAAATTTAAATATTTTTTTCAAAATAGTATCTAAAATTTTTCCTGCTTAGGAAAAAGTTTACTTTTAAAATATGAAGACTTCTACTTTTTTACTGTGGTTAAATATACATAATGAAAAAAGCTTTTCTACTTTTTTATTGTGGTTAAATAGACATAATGAAAAATTTTATATTTTAGTCATTGTATGTATATAGTTTATTGGCATTAAGTACATTCACAGTGTTGTGCAATCATCTTCATTATTTGTCTCTAGAACTTTTCTATCATCCCAAACTCTGTACCAATTAGACAGTAACTCCCCACTTCCTTCCTCCCTCTACCCATTGAAAACCATTTTTTGATTTCCTACTTCTGTAAATTTGGATGCTCTAGGTACCTCATAAAAGTGTAATCATATAATATTTGACCTTTTGTGACTGGCATATTTCACTTGCCATAATGTCCTCAAGGTTCATTCATGTGTGGTATGTGTCAGAATTTCCTTTCTTTCTGAGGCTGAATAATATTCCATGTGAATGCTGCTTTATGACCTCCATTGGAACCTTCCAGAAAAAATGTGGTATTCTCTACTCTCCAAGACAGCCATTCCACTACTGTCAAGTCTGACTGTTAAGATTTTCTTGGATTGAACAGCAGGAATCTTGCTGTTACTGCTACCCATTGATTTGCCCTTTTATGACTAATTTATTTCACTTAGCATAATGTCTTCAAGGTTCATTCATATTGCAGCATATGTCAAAATTTTCTTACTTTTTAAAGCTGAATGATATAGACATATATTTTTAAAACTGCAAAAAATTTGCTGAGTGAAATTGCAAAGCTGCTAAGTTAATGGATAGGTATTTTGTATCATTGAACTGGAAGATTTAGTATTTTAAAGTGGGCATATTCCCCAGAATTATCTATAGAATGAATTTCAAGATTCCAGAGGTGTTTTATTAGAAGTTGATACCACTTTATCCTAAAATATGTAGGTAAATGAAGGACCTAGAATATTCAGGGAGATCTTGAAAAGGAAGAACAAAATTGGAGGACCTTTCACTATCCATTTTAAGACTCACTGTACAGCTCAAATAATCAAGAAAATATGGTACTAGCATTCAGGATTAATTATTAGATCAACACAATTGGCAGTAAAAAATCTAGATCTAGGCATTTACGTGGTCATATGATTTTTGACAAAAGCATCAAAACAATCTAATGGAAAAGGAAAAGTTTTTCAACAAATATTGCCGGAAAAATGGGCTATTCACATGGAAAAAAAATGAACCTTGCCATGATGAATCTCATATCATACAAACATATACACAAATTAAAAATGGATCACCAGGCTGGGCACAGTGGCTCATGTCTATAATCCCAGGACTTTGAGAGGCCAAGGCAGGAGGATCCTTTGCACCCAGGAGTTCAAGAACAGCCTGAGTAATATGAGACCTTGGCTCAACAAAAAACTTTTTTAAAGTTTCTACAAAAAACTTAAAAAAAAATTAGCCTAGCATGGTGGCACACCTGTTGTCCTACCTACTCAGGTGGCTGAGGTGGGAGGGTCCGTTGAGCCTAGGAGATGGAGATGATGGCGAGCCTGGATGGCGCCACTGCACTTCAGCCTGGGCGACAGAGACCTTGTCTCAAAACAATACAGAAGGATTACCAAATCCAACAATAAAGCTTTTAGAGTAAAACAGGAGCCATCTCCCTTGATTACTTGGCAGCAGGCAAAGCTTTCTTAGATTATAGAAAAACCATAAAAGAAAGAATAATAAATTAGACTTTGTAAACAAACAAATGACAACAGCAAAAGCTCCCACTCACAAGACACTGAAAGAACTGAATAGGCAGTAGAAACATTCCAAGTGTCCACCAATCAGAGAATGAATAAACAAATGGAGATGCAGTATATGCAGCATACTTATATACAGCTGTGACGTGCAACGATACAGATGAATCCAAAACATGTTAGGCGTAGTGGAAACTAGCCACAGAAGAGTACATACTGCATGCATAATTTCATATATAAGATATTCTACAACAATCTCCTCTGGGAAGCAAGGGCTGAGTTGGTCTGGGAAAAGGCGTGAAGGGATGTTTTTGTGATAATGATCATATCTTATGGGGTTTGGGTTTATAGAGGGTACACTTTTGTTGAAACTCAGAAAATGTATGGTAAAGATATATGCATATCATTGTGTTTAAATTTATAAGAAAATACTGAAAAATATACTCTAGTCAATTATATATATGCTGACTATAAGTATACCTTTGTCTATAGTTTAACTTTAAATGCATTAAAAATGAGAAGGATATATGAATGACTAGGAAGATGGCTAGATCCATGATAAAGCAAATGAAGAGTAAAATGCTAATGATAGAATCTAGGTGGTGGATATATAGAATTATTTACTGGAAAAATATTTCAACTTTGCTGTATGTTTGACATTTTTCACAATAAATTGTTGGAAAAGAAGCTACAGGAGCATAGAGAAGGGAACCACAAATTTTTTTGATAGTGAAGATACAGATTGAGAGAATGGTATTTTAAAACATTTAGAAGATTCTACCTTCTTTCTCTTATCATTTTCCTCTCCCATCAGAATGTTCCTGTATCATGTCCATGTCATGTAAATGCTCATTCTCTTTACTAGGGCTAATCTGGTAAAATTACCTGTGCTAAGGAGTTAATGGCTAGTGAGAACCTAATTCATGAATTCCTTCCAGATAAAATATTTGACAAGGCTTCAGTGACTTTCTCCAAAGGAAAGACTATTTCTAAAGAGGCTTGGGAAGCCTAACAATGGAAGTTATCCTACCCCATTCTTCTGCATAGGGTTATATCTCACAGAGATCTAATGGCAATCTGTAACTTCTAAAGAAATGGATTATAATTGGTATGTCTTAAATACACTTACCTTATTTCCCCCAAACCCACTCTGCTTAACTTACTTTCATCTGATAATGGCACCCCAAAATTTCAAAGCTTACTCATCCTCATGATAGAGAGACTACATGAGTAAACCTCATGATAGAGACTACAGTCTCCCTCTATCCCCACCCTAGCATGGAATCATCATAACTGTTATCTAAATTATTTCAGTCATATCCTAATTCTTTTCTCCTCCAGTTTCTCTCCCTTTTCAACCAATGTTAATCTTCTTAATCCATCAGTTTCTGAAAAGTTTATGCTGAAATATCTAAATTATTAATTTATCTAGTGTCCACTTACTCTCTTAGTTGTTGCTTTATATATTTTGACTTTTTATTGTCTGTTACACATTGTTCATGGTTGTTACAATTTCTTGATATATTATTTCTTTTAACAGTGTATGATTGCTTTTTAAAATATATTTTTACAGATATACCGATGCAAAAATATATTTTAACAGATATTGAAATTGCTATCATGGCTTTCTTTTTGCGTTATTTTGCCTGACACACATTCTTACACTTCACTCTTTTCAAACTACATTCTTTTGAGTATTTCTAGGAAACAGCATACTGGTTTACTTTGTTTTTTTTTTTTTTCTTTAACAAATTCAATTTAAGTATCTTTAATTTTTATTTATGTCAAATACCATTATTTCTTATCTAAATATTTAATCATTTCCATGTTACATACTTCATTTTTTTTTACAAGCATCTCACTTTTCACTGGATATGTCAAATTTTATTTTATTTTCCTGCTTTAAAAGTGTCACAGACTATTTGTAAGGTTTTGGAGTTTACCCTTAAATTGCTGAGAGCCATATTTATCCATATTTTTTCTATCAAACTCTCTCTTTTTCACACACACACAAACACACACACGCGCACACACCCCACGTCCCATAACTCCCTTTCTGGACAAATACATAAGCAAGTTCTCACTCTGGTATCTCCTTTCTCACCAAATTGTACTCAGTAGTAAGTTTTACTAATTCCTTTAGTCACAATTTCTTTATACCTTATTATATTCCCTTAGTCTGATTTCATTTTTTGAAGAAATAACTTATCCAAGATTATTTTTTCAGAGGAAGTTTTTGTGACAAACTGTCAGAGAGTATACTTATTTAACTCTTGGATTTTAATGATAGATTACCTAGACATACAATTAATTCCAGGTTAAATGCTAGTTTTTTTTTNTTTTTTTTTTTTTTTGAGACAGAGTCTCACTCTTTTGCCCAGACTGGATTGAAGTGGCACTATCTTGGCTTACTTCAACCTCCACCTCCCAGGTTCAAGCAATTCTCCTGTCTCAGCCTCCCAAGCAGCTGGGATTACAGGTGCACACCACCACACCCAGCTAATTTTTGTATTTTTAGTAGAGATGGGGTTTTGCCATGTTGGCCAGGGTGGTCTGGAACTCCTGACCTGAGGTGATCCACTTGCCTCAGCCTCCCAAAGTGCTAGGATTACAGGCATAAGCCACCACACCTGGCCAATTCTTGATTTTTTAAAAAGTAATCTTAACATTATTGATTTCATTATTTTTGTTTTTTCTCATAGATTTCTCTCTCTCTCCATCTGGGACTTCACTGATAAGAACTTGGACACTTCTGATTTTACTCTCCTTGTCTTTTAATTTAAAATTTTCTGTCTCTTCATCCAATCCTAATGTCTACTGAGAGACTTTCTCAAAATTATTTTTACATGTATTCTTCTGCTATTCAGTTATTTATTTCAACCATAGTATTTTTCTTAATATCTCCAGTTGATTCTTCTTTATGATTTTTCATGTTTGCTACATGGATCCAATATTTTTTCTTACATATTTTAGGAAATTTAACATTTATTTTAAATGTAAGGGGTTAAGGGATGTGTGTGTGTGTGTGTGTGTATGTCTGTGTGTGTGTGTGTGTGTGTGTGTGTATGTGTGTAAGAGGGTAAACACTTTGGAGAAGAGAGCCTCTGAAATTAGTAGATATTATCCTTGACACTGCTCTTGATCAAGAATTCTTAACCTGAGTTGTAATCACATAGCACTTGATGTGAAGAGAGGGTGTGCAGGACAGAGAGGGAACACTGAAAGGCTAATCAGGCCCTCTGCACTTATGGTTAGCTGCTATCCACACCAGGTGGGCTCAGCATCACCCCAAGGCTTTCCCTGCCATCACTGTAAGGGCTGGTTGATCTTGTCCTGCCTTGTAGATTATTTAGTTATATATTTATTTATGTAGATTATTATGTCTCAAGGCAATATCACAGAGAGAAAATAGCTGTCAGAGATGGAAAATTGCTTCCCTGCTACATATCAGATGTCAGGGTTGATTATTCCACCCCACTCCACCCAAAGGCTATGCAAGGACCTAACCCATTGCTTTCCCTTGCCCTGATGTTGCTGCATTTCTTATTTCAATAGATTCCTCAATCTTTTTGCTATCATGGACCCTCCAGGGCTGTATTCAGGGGGAGGAAACCAGCAGAAACTTTTCAGTGGCCAACTGCCCATTTATGCAGCCTGTACGTTGATGTTATTGTACCACTCCGATCACCCTTCCTTCAACTAAAACACCTTCAGTAACTCTCACTGCCTTCAGTGTGGAGGTTTATTCTCTTCAGACAAGGCAAAATGCAAGATTTAGTAAGCCATTCCCTCCCAGCCTCTTCTGATTTTTCACATTCATTTAACTTAGACTACTTATACTTTTCCAAAACTTCACTGCACTTTTCCACCCCTGTGTTTTCAAATGCATATTTTTTTTTTTTTTTTTTTTTTTTTTTTTTTTTGAGAATCTTTCCCATTCTGCTATGGAAACCCGAGACATTGTGCATTTCCCACCTTGACTGGCACTTCATGAAACAATGTAATGTAGTAAAAAGGATATTGGATTTTGCATTCAGAACTCCAATTTGACACTCTAGCCCTTATACTTTCCATTGCATCTATGACTATGGATTGTTTATTTCATATTTCTCTGCTATAAATCCCCCATTTGTAAAATAGATAAGATAATATATACTTCATAGGCCTGCTGTGGAGATTTCATGAACGGCAACTACTTAATATGTAATAAAGCCAGCAAGAACTTTGGTCTCTATAAGTTTACTGCCTCTGCTCTCTAGTGTTTTACTTCACCTATTTCACTAAGCCCAGTAGAATTAATGTCTTCCCTCAGCAACCTCCCATAGCATCTTCTCAATAGCATTTTTAGGGCACTTACCCCGTTTCATCTGAGCTATAAGCATGGATAAGAATTTAAATTTTATTTATCTCAGACAGTATGTGTGTATATACACATATATACACACACACATACACATATATGTGTGTATATGTATATATGTGTATATACATGTGTGTATACATTTACACACATATGTGTATATGTGTGTATATGTATATACATGTGTATATATGTGTATACATGTATATATGTATGTACATGTGTATATGGGTATATGTATATTTACAGGCATATGCATATACACATATGTGTATATATGTATAAACATGTGTGTATAGACATGTGTATATATGTAGACATGTATATGTGTATAGACGTGTATATGTGTATATATACACATATATATCACATGTGTATTTGTATGTATTTTTATATATACATATGTGTATGCATGTGTGTGCGTGTATGCATGTGTGTGTATATCTCCCAGTTGTTTTGCAAGAGGTAACAATCAGTAATAGTAGAATAAGGGTTTTGGAGTTAGAATCTCAGGATTTGAATCCTAGATTCACTCTTGTTAACTGTGTGGTTATTGGAAAATTTTGTAACCTCTCTTGAACCTCAAATTGCTCATGTCTAAAATGGGAATAATTTCAGTCTCTTTAGGGCTCTTGCAACAATTAAATATGTTAATATATCTAAACCATTTAGCACAGTGCCTGCTATATAATAAGAGCTCAGAAACGATAACTACATAAAGGCAGAAGGAATGAATGGGATTCAAACAATAGTGAGATTAACTCTTCCCACTCCCAATATCCCTAAAACCCCATGCCCAAATGATTGCTCAGCCTCTAAACAGCTTCATTGTATGTTTGCCCTCTGAGGTAGTCCAGATTTATGGATTTTCTCCTAAATTTCAAAATCTCCTTCTTGGTCAACTGGCAGAATCAGATTAGATTTCTTTGGAGCAATTTTTTTTCCCCAGCTGCCTAGGTTTCAGTGTTTAAAGATTTCTTCTTCTTTCCTTATGCAAATTGATTTTTTTTTCTTTGCTCACCACAAGGAGCTAGTAATAAACACATCAAGGCTGGCATTGAGCCAAAGTTCCCAGGTAGAGCTTGGCATATTGGCTTTGATTTGAAGACAGTCTTTAATTTTTCCAGGCTCTCTTCCCAAATCATCAACCCTGAAGCTTTGTAAGTGTTTATATATTTTTATTTCAGTGTTTAAGGTATTTTTGTTGTTGTTTTGGTATGGCCCAAATGGGATTCACACACTGCTAATGTGTTATACAGAGCCATCAGCCGGCACTATTTGGCCTTGCAGCTCAGTTTGCAAAGTCTCGTGTCTTACTAGAGGATCTCAAGACAAGCTGATGAACACCATTTTAAATCCTGAAGGTCACTGCCTAGGATCTTGGCTCTCTGGATTCCACTTGAAATGCATCTTCAAAATTGATCGCTTTTTCTTCAACTTCATGTCAGACTCCTCTTATGCCCCTTCCTCAATCCACATTCTAGATATAACTTAAAAGGATGGCTAAAATTTAGCTTCAGAATAACCCTTTCTGCAGTGGCTTCTTTCATGTTATCAATGTTTTGTGCCTGACCTGGCTTCCTTGCTTTTTTTCTCCATCGTCTTCAGGGACTGTTAGATACAAATCCCCATGCAGAAAGAATGAGATAAATTAGAAGACTCTGCTGGCAATTTATCAGGAAGCTGCTGCAAGGCAAACCCATGAATTTCTTTGCTCAACTTCTACTTTCCTTTCACCACTGACATGACAGTAATAATGCTTTGTAACTACGTAATGGTGCTCATTCCTCAATCTCCACTGACATTGCCCATGGTTAATTGGCTCCTACAGCATCCCTGAAGGGTAAGCTACCACTGTCCTCAATTTGCCGATAATTGAGACACAGAGTTGTGAGGTCTTTTGGAAGGCCATGGAGAGCCACTCAGAGAATTTCTTGACTGCTATCCATTTGCTCTAATCACTGAGCTTCCCTGCAGTTCATCCTTTCTGAGTGAGAGGATGCTAATCAGAGTCTTTGAGGAAACCCAACAGAAGAGAGTTTAAAGAACTGATGCTCCTGGGAGCTCTTTATTCCCTTTCTCTCTACAGGAAAATACGTGAAATAGGAGTGAGTTTTGTTGTTTTTGATTTTTAAAATTTATGGTCTCCTATCATTGGAAGGTTCAAAAAGGGAGTAATCGCATTCTTAACTGCTGTTTTATTGTAAACAGAGCTGTCAAATGATCATGGGGAGAGGAGATATTTATGATTGCCAAAAGATGCTCATTCTGTAGAACCCACAATAAAGCTCAGCTTGCCTTCTGGCCCCTGCAGCTGTACTCACAACTCAGGACCCATTCTCCTTTCAAACACAGCCCAGTTCAGGTCCCCAGGGGCATTTCCACCAGCCCAAGTTTCCAGGACTCAGTGTCAGGTTTCTCTGGTGATAGCCTTTTTGCTTGGGGACTGTACCAATGTTTCAGTGATTAAGTGAGGCCAAATTTGATTCTTTCATGACACAAAGAGCTGAAGACTAGTTTCTGAGTTATTCCTTCATTCATAAAATTAATAAACATCTATAAAAAATCTCTGTATGCCAAGCATTGTTATAGGTGCTGTAGAATAAGAATAAATAATACACAGTTCCTGCCCTCATGAATCTTAAATTTAATTATTTCTCTATTTTCTTTATTCCCTCATTAAGGCAATGCCAAGTAATATTCAGTACTCCCTGAACTGCTTTTCTGTCCTCTGTTGAAGGTGGGATTATCTCAAAAGTCCAAGCACAGTAGCAAGATAGCATGTGAGTGGGTAGAATGGTACTCTCCCTGATTCCACCCCCCAAAAAATGTCCACATCCAAATTCCTTGAACATGTGAATATTACCTTATTTGGGAAAAAGAGTCTTTTCAGGTATGGTTAAGCATCTTAAGATGAGATCATCCTGGATTACCCAAGTGGGCCCCAACTTTAATGGCACATGTCCTCATAAGAGAAAGAAGACATGGAAGAGACAGACCATGTGAACACAAAGTCAGAAATTGGAGTGGTGCAGCTGTAAGCCAAGGAGTTCTAAGGATTACCAGCAGCCATCAGAAGCTACGAGAAAACAAAAAAATGAAATGGATTATCTTCCCATAGCCTCCAGAGAGAGTGTGGTCCTGTTGACACCTGGATTTAGGATTTCTGGCCTCCAGAATGCTGGAGAAATACATGTCTGTTGCTTTCTACCACCTAGCTTGTAATTTGTTACAGGAGCCACCAGAAGCTAATATATTATGGCACATTGGTCTTAGAAGGTGATGGCAGGAATGGTTACCTTCAGCTCATGACCAATGAACATGTCCAAGTGACTTTTTCAAAGTCTGAGTCCTGGCCTTTTAATGTACCTCCTGAGGTTCAGGTGATAACACATGCTGGCATCCAACTGTAATTTTGTTACCTCCTTTAAGAAACATTCCCTCATTTTTCTCTAAGATCAACATAGAAGTACCAAGCAAGTAATATTTCAAACAGTTGTCAAGAAACACATTTTTTCAACCTGTATAAATTGTCTTCTGAGAAATGTGCATGCAAATAATAGAATACGTTATGTAACAATAAGGTAACAGCCACAATTTGACAGTTCCACCCCTGGATTTTTAAAGAGAAGGCAGAAAATAAATAGTTAGATGACATGTTAGGAAGCTTCCATGTCAATAAGGTGTAATTTGTCCACAGGTCTCCCAGAACAACCGATATGGTTTGGCTCTGTGTCCCCACCCAAATCTTACCTTGAATTGTAATAATTCGCACGTGTTGTGGTGGGGACCCAGCGGGAGGTAATTAAATTATGGGGGTGGTTTTTCCTGTGATAGTGCATAAGTCTCATGAAATCTGATGGTCTTACAAAGGGGAGTTCTCCCGCCCATACACTCCTGCCTGCTGCCATGCAAGACATCCCTTTTCTTCCACCATAATTGTGAGGCCTCCATAGCCATGTGGAACTGAGTCCATTAAACTTCTTTCCTTTCTAAATTATCCAGTCTTGGGTATGTCTTTATTAGCTGCATGAGAACCTACTAATACAACATCCTTTTGTGGATTTGAGGAGAATTGACTGGCCTTGTTTCTCACTAAATTCTAAGCCTTCCCAGGGGGCAGCATTGCTTATCATCATAGCCCTCTTTGTGTTCGATACAACTTTCAACAACAATAGCCAGCCTTCATTGAATTCTTAATATCTGCCTGGGTTTATTCTGCATGTTTTACATATATTTATTAGTTTGATCCTGAGTGCCATCCTAGGTAAGCGATACTTGTATGATTCTGATTTTACAATGAGAAAACAAAGCCACAGCCAGGCCAATAAATATTTGTTTTGTTCCTGATGCAAATTGTCCCACTGATTGAATTTTTAAGACTCTGAAGCTACTAGATTGTCTATTGCATTTTGTGCTCAGTTTATAGACAATCTCTCTGTCTGCATAATTTGTTGTTATCAATTTTATTAAGGTAAAATTTGTATACAATACAATGATACAAATTTGTTCATACCATTTAATGGGGTTTGAGAAATGTGTTTGGTTATTTCAGCGCAATAAAAATAAAAAATATTTTTATTCTTAATTTTTCCCCCATATTTCTTTGTAACCAATACCTTTTTCAAATTCCAACCCATACAGCCACCAAACTGTTTTCTATATCTAAGGATTCATTTTTTATAGGTAGAATCACACAATGATGTTATACCTGCCTCACTATGCTGTGTTTGTGATTAAGTCATGTTGTAGGTATTCATATTGCTGAATAATGTCTGTTATATGAATACATCACAGTGTGTTGATCTGTTAACCTTTTGATGCATATGTGTGTTGTTCCAAGTTTGTGGTTGTTATAAATAACGCTGCTGTGAACTTTTGTTTACAAACTTCTGTGTGGATATATGTTTGCATTTCTCTTGGAGTGAAATTTCTGGTTAATATGGTAAGTGTATGTTTAACTATAGAAGAAACTTCCAAGTTGTTTCTCAAAGTAGTTGTCCCATTTAACATTCCCATTGGCAAGCTATAAAAGTTCAAGTGGCTTCACATTTCTACCCACTCATGGTATTGTCACTGTTTTTAAATTTTAGTTATTCTAAACTAAATAGTGTAGTGTGTAGTGGTATCTCATTATAACTTTATTTGCATTATGTAATGCATTATGAGGTTGAACATTTCTTCTTATGCTTATTGACCATTTGAATATCTCTTTTGTGAAATATCTGTTCAATCTTTTGCCAGCTTTTTATTAGCTTATTTCCTTAATAAGATGTAAAATTTAATTGACATATTTTGTAAATGTTCTTTGTTAGATATCTCGATATAGTTTGTAAGTATTCTTTCTCAGTCTGCAGCTTCCCTCCTCATTTTCCAAATTGTGTCTTTTAAAGAGAAGGATTTAATTTTCATAAAGTTTTAATTTATTGGTCATTTTCTTCTATGGTGAGTGTTTTTGTTATCAAAGAAATCTTGCCTGCCCAAAAGATTGCAAAGATTTTTCTCTTCTATGTTTTCTTTTAGAAATAATGTAGTTTTAGATTTTTAAATTAGATATAATCAATTTTGAGTTATTTTTTTCTATAGTTTGAAGTAAAAATTGTGGTTCACTTTTTTTTTATATTGTTATTCAGTTGTTCCACCCCAACTTGTTGAAAGGATTCTTTCTCCATTAAATTATCTGAAAATTTCTCCAAAATCAGTATTTTTTTCTAGTGATCTATATTACAATGCTTGTGTCCCTACCACAATCTTTTAACTACTATAGTTTTATAATGAGTCTTAAAATTAGGAAGTGTAAGTCCTTCTACATTATTCTTCTTTCTCAAAATTGTTTAGACTTTTCTATAATCTTTTGCAAATCTAATCAAATCGCCAAGATACCCATGGGCTTATTTCTGGGCTCTCTATTCTGTTCTGTTTATCTGTTTATGTGCCAGAACCATGCTGTTTTAATTTTTATAGTTTTATAATAGAAATTGAAATCAAGAGGTATGGTGCTTCAGATCTCTTCTTTTATATATATATATATATAGACACACACACACACACACACACACACACACACACATATATATATAATTGTGTTTTAGGTTTTGGGGTACATGTGAAGAACATGCAAGATTGTTGCATAGGTACATACATGGCAATGTGGTTTGCTGCCTTTCTCCCCATCACCTATAACCTATATCTGGCATTTCTCCCCATATTATCCCTCCCCAACTCCCCACCCCCTGCTGTCCCACCCCTAGTTCCCCCTGACAGACCCCAGTGTGTGATGCTACCCTCCCTCTGTCCATGTGTTCTCATTGTTTAACACCTGCCTATGAGTGAGAACATGTGGTGTTTGATTTTCTGTTCTCGTGTCAGTTTGCTGAGAATGATGGTTTCCAGCTTCATCCCTAAAAAGGACACGAAGTCATCGTTTTTTATGACTGCATAGTATTCCATGGTGTATATGTGTCACATTTTCCCTGTCCAGTCTATTATTGATGGGCATTCAGGTTGGTTCCAGGTCTTTGCTATTGTAAACAGTGCTGCAGTGAACATTCATGTGCATGTGTCCTTATGATAGAACAATTTATAATCCTTTGAATACATACCCAGTAATGGGATTGCTGGGTAAAATGGAATTTCTATTTCTAGGTCCTTGAGGAATTGCCACACTGTCTTCCACAATGGTTGAACTAATTGATACTCTAACAGTGTAAAAGTGTTCCTATTTCTCCACATCTTCTCCAGCATCTGTTGTCTCTTCTTGTTGCTCAAGATTCCTTTTGTTATTCAGAGTCTTTGGTGGTACCATGCAAATTTTAGAATTGTTTTTCTATTTCTGTGAAAAAGTGCTATTGCAATTTTGATGGAGATTGCATTGAATCTAGAGATTGCTTTAAGTAGCATGAACATTTTAAGAATAATTCTTTCAATCCATGAACAAAGAGTATTTTTTCACTGATTTGTGTCTTCTTTCATTTCTTTTGTCAATGTTTTATAGTTTTCAGTGTACAGATCTTTCATCTCCTTGGTAAATTTATTCCTACATATGTTTTGATGCTATTGTAAATGACATTGTTTTCTTATTTTTTTTCCCAGGTGATTTGTTGTTAGTGTACAAAAATGAGATTGATTTTTGTATGTTGATTTTTTTTATCTGGAAACTTCACTGAATTTATTGGTTCTAACCATATTTTTTTGGTTGAGCATTTAGGGTTTTCTATATATAATATCATGTTATTTACAAACAAACAATTTACTTTCTACTTTTTTTTTTTCTTTTGAGACAAGTTCTTGCTTTGTCACCCAGGCTGGAATGCAGTGGTACAATCTCGGCTGACTGCAACCTCAACCTCCCAGGTTCAAGCAATTCTGCCTCAGCCTTCCAAATAGCTGGGATTACAGGTGTGTGCCACCATGCCCGGCTAATTTTTGTATTTTTAGTAGAGACAGCATTTCACTATGTTGGCCAAACTAGTCACGAACTCCTAATCTCAAATGATCCATCCACCTCAGCCTCCCAAAGTGCTGGGATTACAGGCATGAGCCAACGTGCCCAGCCTACCTTCTACTTTTATTATTTGAATGGTTTATTTACTTTTTCTTTTATAATTTTTCTGGCTAGGACTTCTAGTACTATGTTGAACAGAAGTGGACATCCTTCACTTTTTCCTTATCTGAGAAAAAAAAAAGCTTTCTGCTTTTCATCACTGAATATGATATTAGCTGAGAGCTTGTCATATGCGACCTTTATTATATTGAGATATATTCCTTATATATCTGTTATTTTTATAGTTTTTACCATGAAAGTATGTTGAATTCTGTTAAATGCTTTTTCTGTATCTATGGAGATGATTATATCATATTTATTCATTCTGTTAATGTGGTATATCATTTATTGATTTCCATATGTTGAATCATTTTCCAGGGATAAATCACACTTGATCATGGTACACAATCCTTTTAATGTGGTATTAATTCAATTGCTAGTATTTTGTTGAGAATTTTTGTACATGTTTATCAGGGAATTGGTCTGTACTTTTCTTTCCTTGTAGTGTTCGAATCTGGCTTTGATATCAGGTTAATGCTCTGCTTGTAAAAAGAGTTTGGAAGTATTCTCTCCCCTTCATTTTTTGAGATGAATTTGAGAAGGATTGATATTAATTCCTCTTTAAACATATGAAAAAAAAGCTCATCATGACTGATCACTAGAGAAATGTAAATCAAAACCACATTGAGAAACCGTCTCACACCAGTTAAAATGGCGATCATTAAAAAATCAGGAGATAGGCCGGGCGCGGTGGCTCACGCCTATAATCCCAGCACTTTGGGAGGCCGAGGCGGGTGGATCACAAGGTCAAGAGATCGAGACCATCCTGGTCAACATGGTGAAACCCCGTCTCTACTAAAAATACAAAAAAAAAAAAATCAGCTGGGCATGGTGGCGCATGCCTGTAATCCCAGCTACTCAGGAGGCTGAGGCAGGAGAATTGCCTGAACCCGGGAGACGGAGGTTGCGGTGAGCCGAGATCGCCCCATTGCACTCCAGCCTGGGCAACAAGAGCGAAACTCTGTCTCAAAAAAAAAAAAAAAAAAAAAAAAATCAGGAGATACCAGATACTGGAGAGGATGTGGAAAAATAGGAACACTTTTACTGTTGGTGGGAGTGTAAATTAGCTCAACCATTGTGGAAGACAGTGTGGCAATTCTACAGGATCTAGAAATAGAAATACCATTTGACCCAGCAATCCCATTACTGGGTATATACCCAAAGGATTATAAATCATTCTATTATAAAGGCATATCCACATGTATGTTTATTGTGGCACTGTTCACAATAGCAAAGACTTGGAACCAACCCAAATGCCTATCAATGACAGACTGAATAAAGAAAATGTGACACATATGCACCATGGTCTACTATTCAGCCATAAAAAAGGATGAGTTCATGTCCTTTGCAGGGACATGGATGAAGCTGGAAACCATCATTCTCAGCAAACTGACACAAGAACAGAAAAACAAACACCACATGTTCTCATTCATAAGTGGATGTTGAACAATGAGGACACATGGACATAGGGAAGGGAACATCATACACTGGCGCCTGTCAGGGATTGGGGGCCAGGGAAAAGATATCAAGGGGTGGAGGGATTGGGGAGGGTTAGCATTAGGAGAAATACCTAATGTAGACGACGAGGCAATGGATGCAGCAAACTACCATGGCACCTGGATACCTATGTAACAAACCTGCACGATCTGCACATGTGCCCCAGAACTTAAAGTATAATAAAAATGTAGGGGAAAATATCACAGAGGTTTGTCAGGCAATAAATGAATAAAACACACACACCCACCCACACACACACAAACACACACACACACAACACACACACAACTCTCTGGAAATTTTTGAGCTTCGTGTATCTGGATGTCCATCTCTCTCCCCAGCTTTGAGATGTTTTCAGCCATTATTTCTTTAAACAAGCTTTTTGTTTCTCCATTCTTCTTGTGGCATACTCCTAATCCTATATTATTTCTCTGAATAATGTCTATAGTTAGTGCTTATAATTTTATGTTGCCTCAGCATCCATTTAAAAATATGTATAACTTTCTCACATCAGAAGCAGGGCTCAGCCAGCCTTAACAATTTCTAACACAATACCCCACTCAAATGGTTCCAGGTAGTAGCTAGAGATAAATCTTAGAGGCATCTTTCTTGCCTCACAGGCTGATCTCCCTACTTTCCTACTGCTTCCTTTAAATTGACCATTCAGACATTTTCCAATGAACTGAAAGGGAAACTTCTCAGTTACAGTATGACCTCCTGGAACTAGTGTCTGCTTGCTTTAACCCATGAAATAAAGCTCTCCAGGGGAAACCTGTATCTATAACACCCTGGATTCAATAGATACATTGACTCATGGGTCCCTTCTCTCTTTCTGCCTGTGCTCCATGACCTCTGTGTATGTGTGGCCTTCAGGGTTACTGTGTACCCTCCAAGATCTATAAGTATTAAAATCTCTTAAACTTTCACACTGTGGTTATGTCATTGAAGTTGTTCCCACAATCTAAACCAAACCCCTGATGGTGAGGCTGCCTCAAAGGGACCTATGCAGGTAGATCCCCTGCTGTTGCTCTTTTGTCTGGATCTCTGAGCTGCTGAGAATAGTAGTTACCAGCTAAGCTGATGGACTTTCATTTAAAACAGTTTCTCACACATCCTGTAGGCTTTCCTCATTCCTTTTTAATCTTTTTTTCTCTTCTTACTGGATAATTTCAAGTGACCTATCTTTGAGTTCACAGACTCTGGTTTTGCTTTATCAAATCTGCTGTTGATACTCTATTGCATTTTTAATTTTTTTCATTGCATATTTCAGCTCGAGTTTCTATTTCTTAAAATATGTATATCCCTTTGTGCAACTTCTTGTTTTATTTGTGTATTATTTGCCTGACTTCATTGAGTTGTCTATGTTCTCTTTTAGCTCCCTGAGCTTCTTTAAGATAATTGTCTTGAATTCTTTATCAGGCAATTTATTGATGCCTATTTCTTTGGGATTGGTTACTAGACTAATTATTGTGGTTTTTGTTGATGAC
The DNA here is from genome assembly GCF_001604975.1 of Cebus imitator. Classification (NCBI taxonomy): domain Eukaryota; kingdom Metazoa; phylum Chordata; class Mammalia; order Primates; family Cebidae; genus Cebus; species Cebus imitator. Next base: position 3,438,903 of record NW_016107383.1, on the reverse strand, counting down.
ATGTTTACTTTATTTTTCATGTTTTAAAAAAGTCTTGAATTGCTGCACATGGAGCTTGTCTTTCTCAAGAAAGGATAGTCATAAATATGTTTACTGAGGTAAGGAGAGCAATGCATGAACAAACTGAGAATTTTAACAAAGAAATAGAAAATATATAAAAGTACCAAACATAAATCACTGAGCTGAATAACGCAATAATTGAACTCAAAAAAATCAATAGCGGGATTTGACAGCAGACTAGACTAAGCAAAAGAAAAATTTAGCTAACTTGAAAATACGTCACATAAATAATCCAATCTGTGGAGCAAAAAGACAAAAGAATAAAAAAGGCAGCCTAAAGTACTTATGGTGCACCATCAATTTCCACCAGAAGAGGAAAGAGAGAAAGAGATGGAAAATATATTCAAAGAAATAATGGCAGAAAACTTTTCAACTCTCAAGAAAATAGAAATCCAGATCCAGGAAGCTCAGTGGGCACCCAGGAAGTATGAATTTAAACAGACTCACAGCAAAACACATTAAAATCAAATTGTCAAAAGTTAAAAACAAAAAGAAAATATTGAAAGTTGCCTGGGAAAAGCTACTTGTTAGGTACAAGCTTAATACAGAATCATGTTACATGCAAGTTACATGTAAAAATCAGTGTTTTTAACAGAAAATTTAATGGAATAAGATATTCATATAGCTGAAAGAAAAAATAAACCCTGCCAAGCAAGAATACAATACCTAAAAGTCCTGTGCTTTAAAAATCAAGGGGAGATAAAACATTTCTCAGACACACAGAAGTTGAGGGAATCTATTACCACTATACTTGCCTTACAAGAGATACTAAAAGTAGTCCATTAAACTGAGGGAAACAGTCACTTAAAAGTAGGCATATAGCCAAACTGATAACACTCCTTTACTGTTGTGGTGATGTGAAAATCAATTATATATCTAGTGTAAAGATAAAAAGACAAAATTATTAAAAACAACTAAAGCTACAATAATTTGTTAAGGGACACAAACTATAATATATACAAAATATGCCATCAAAACCAAATTGTGAGGAAAGGAGTGTAAAAGTGTAGAATCTGTACAAGTGATCAAGGTTAAGTTGTTATCAGTTCAGACTAACCCTTGGTTTTATCCACACTCATAGAGGGAGTATCCATGTCTCTGTTTTAATTACCTATTTTTGCTACGGTCTGAACATGTCCCCCAAAATTTATATGTTGAAACACAATGGCCAATGTGATAGTATTAAGAGATAGGGCCTTTTTGAGGTAATTATATCATGAGGGTGCAGCTCTCAGGGATGGGATTAGGGCCATTTTAAAGGAGTTAAGGGAGTATACTCACTGTCTTCCACTCTTGTGCCGTGTGAGAACACAATATTCATCCCCTTTTGCTCTTTTTATCCCTTCTGCCAAATGATGACACCGAGGTGGCCCATCTATAAATATAGTCCTTTACTACACACCGAATCTCCTGGCACATTGATCTTGGACTTCCCAGCCTCCAGAACTATGAGGAATAAATTTATATTCTTTATGAATTACCCAGTCTCCAACATTTTGTTACAGCAGCCCAAGCAGACTAAGACATATTTCTTGGCCACATTCTTGGGGGCCTTTGTTTGAGGATGGGGTATGAAATTCATGGGGTATAAATTTTAAACCTTGTCCCTTAACTTTCTTTATCTAAATGTCTTATTTCTAAGAGAAGAAACTGTCCAGGTAACTGTCTTGTCAAATTTTTGCACTATTTTAAGGGCTCCTTGGAAAAATTGTCAGTGTTGGTAACAGTAGATTAAACATTCCTAGGATTTATACCAAAGAATGTACAATTTATTCACTCCATTTATGAGGAGAGACTACTGGGACCCTGGAATTAAACCCTAGTACGTTAACTATTTCATCATCAGAGATTAAGGGAAATATTGTTAATTGTTAATATTCATCTTAAATTCGAAGGCCCTTACTGTATCACTTAATAGTAATACTTAAACATTCTATCACTACTTAAGAACACATGGACACAGGAAGGGGAGCATCACACACTGGGGTCTTTTGGGGGTGGCTAGGGAAGGGACAGTGTGGGGTGGGGAGGTTGGGGAGGGATAACATAGGGGGAAATGCCAGATAGAGGTGACAGGGGCATGGAGGCAGCAAACCACCTTACCATGTGTGTACCTATGCAACAATCCTGCATGATCTGCACATGTACCCCAGAACCTAAAGTACAATTAAAAAAAAAAAAAAGAAAAGAAAACTGAGCTTCAATGAAGCTAAATGACTATGTTTATGGTCTCTTATTTGAATATTTTTAAGTCACTGGATCTTTTGGCTCTCAGGTAATATTCTTTCCACTATAAAATTGTGATATTTATTTAACAGGTAACTTGACTATGGCATAATTGTTTTTAAATTTTGGAAGCTGACCACATTATGGTGCCTTACAAAACACCCACATTTATGTGTGTGTATGTGCACCCACATGCACACAAGGACGTGAATGTTTCCTTAGAACATTTTTATATATTTTCAAGGAGTTCTGGGGCCGTAACACCAATTGCAGATCCCTCATTAAGAACTTCTGTTGTAGATGTAGGCTGAGTACACAAACAATATTAAATATTTTAGCAATATCTTTCTTCAAATATTGGTAGAAAGGGTTTCTTCCTCCCCAGTACCGTCACCTTAGGGTCCCGGCAAATATTCTACCCAATAAGGCAACAATATTTTTGTTTTCTGTCTTAACTTCAACCAATTTCTTAAAAATAATCTAGCCTAGAAAAATCAGCCAGCCAAATGCTGTCAAGACAATTCCTGGCTTAAATCATATACAGCATTGCAGACTTTTTTCCCCATACCTTTGCTGGCTCTTTTGTAGTACTTTTTTTTTTTCCCATTTCTTCCTCTTTTTTTTTTAAAGGAACATTCTAGTCTGTGTTCTTAAATATATTCCGTGTTTATCAGGAAACTTTTCCCAAAAAACAGCAGCCAGTGAGTCCCTCCAGTGAAGACAAAAATAATAGTAAAGCCTTCATAGAGGTGGTTTGGAAGTGAATTTGAGCATTTGTTATATCTCATGAAACATATTAAACACTATCAATGTGCCAATCGAAGAAGCAGAATCTTACTGACAAATGAGATGCTAGTAAAGAGTACTTTGGGGATACTCAGGCTGGAACAACTGACAAGATTCCCTTCTTAGCACCTCCAGTGTGAAACAAAGCTAAGTGGAACAATTTCCCTGACCTTAGCACTTCTGAGGTCCTGTGAGTCTGCAGTGACAGATGGTCAGTGAATCAGGGATGGATGGCAGCAAGAAGAGGGGGTAGAAGCTGTATTAGTATTACAGGTGTCTGAATCTTACATATAAATCACACCTGTTCAAGAGAAAGTGTCTTCCCTGACCCCATATTTTTTCATAGTTATCCTCAGGTTTATGATTGGCTCTTACCATTTCATTCCTTATTTTAGGAAGCCTTTGATATTCCTTTTCTAGCAAATGCCACCCTGGAAATGCATAACCTTGAGGGTAATGGCCTTCTTAGACTGTGGCCCTAGGTGCACCATTCACCTTACCTAGTCCTGGCCCAGACTGGAGTTAAAGGGCTGGAGAGGAAAAGAAAGAAGGTCTGCTGTCCGCTACCCTATAGCAAAGGTTTCCAAAGGACATGTGTGTTCACTCAAGACAGGACTGTCTCCCTTGTTTCTCCTACAATGCTTGGGCACTCCGACCACAAAAAGACCTGTAAAGATACTCAGGTGGAAGACATCAGAAATTTGATTAATGCTGGTCTCATACTTGACCTAGGCTGTCATTGATTTGAAGCAGCATCTCCAGGACACTTCTCTCCAATTTGATATGAAGATTTAGGTTTGCAACAAGCACTGAAACATTTTTTCCTTCTGTTCCCTTCTTAAGACCTTCTTCTGTAAATCTCAATCCAGTGAGGGAAGGCATTGCTGCCCAGGCCACTATACCTGATCAGTTTCCAGAGTGTGAATTTCTGTGTGAATGCTGTCCTCATTCACACAGAGGGGACGGAATCACCGCTGCTACCGTTTCCCAAGGTAATTTACATTTAAAGAAAACAAGGCTTAGCCCAGAGTTGGGAAAGCTTGCTGTAGATATTATCATCATTTCTGTAACTCATTATTCATGCCTTGTTTTAATTTTGCGAAGCATTTTATTTGTATACTCTCATCCTCAAAATAGAGCCTGATAAAAATTATATTTATCCCACATTTACAGATGACAAAACAAGGCAGAGAGATTTAAAGCAACTTTCCCAAGGACAAACAGTAAGCAATAGTGGAGGAAGACCTTGAACAGAGTGTTCCAAGCTAAAATTTGTTCTCTTTCCACCTTTGAGTACTGCCTCCTGCACCATCGGGAAAAAGCATTTTTGGCATAAACTTTCCAGGTGTCCTTTATCTCCTACAAATGGGAGATGTAAGTGGACTACAACATTTATAGGGTTATCTTGTGCCTGGTATAATAATAAACATCAAATGCTTTTGATGTTTAATTTCATATGTCAAGTTGATTGAACTAAGTGATGCCCACATGACTAGTAAAACATTATTTCTGGGTGTGTCTGTGAGGGTGTTGCTGGAAGAGATTAGCATTTCAATCAGGAGACTAAGTGAAAAAGATCCACCCTCACCAAGGTGGGTGGGCATGATCCAATCTGTTAAAGACCCAAATAGAACAAAAATGCTGATGAGGGATAAATCCACTCTCTGCTTGAGCTGAGACTTTCATCTTCTCCTTGACCTTAGACATTGGTGCTCCTGGTTCTCAGACTTTTGGACTCAGAATGGGAGTGACATTGGCACATCAATTCTCAGGCCTTCAGACTGGCACTATATTATACCAGTGGCTTTCCAGGTTCTCCAGCTTACAGATGGCAAATTGTGGGACTTCTCATCCTCCATAACTGCATGAGCCAATACCTATAATAAATCTCTTCTTATATATATTTATAAAAATCTAGATGCTATTAGTTCTGTTTCTCCAGAGAATCCTAATACAGTGCTAAAGATAAACTGAAGAGTAACATTATCTTCCTTGCTCTCAGGGAATTTTTAGAAGAACAAGTGGCTACTTCTTTTTAGGTTCCATGAACTTGTTTATGTATTTAACATTTCATCCTGTGTAGGATTTTGCTCCTGACACTGGACTCACCTTTGCCGACTTCATGTGTCTTGAGTCCAGGGACCGTCTCCTATAACCCTTATTATGCCTAGCACAGTGATGAAACAAGGCAGGTGCTCATAAATATGCATGAGTTGATTGATCAACTAAAGGACAACAACAATGACATGTGTTTGTGTGTGTGACAGTAGGGAAGTTCTGCTTTGGGACTTTTAACATGCTGAGCAGTTTCTCTAACTCCATTTCCCTAATTCCCTGATGCAAATGAAAGCTGCCTTGGTTCCCACAGGAGACACTGAGACACTTTCCACTGCATATCCGTGGCTTAAAAGGCAGCTTGTTTATGCTGATCTGGGGCAGATAACGGAACGTGGCTTCCTTCTCTTCTTCTAGTGCATCCTCATAGTGCTCAGATTCTCCATTGTACCAGCTCCTTCTCTGCCATCAATTTCAGTTTCAATCTTATCTACTTACTCCGATTCCTCATGTTTTATACATCCTTTTGGGGCATTGAAGCCTTATCAGGCACCTCTTGAAACCTTAACTAAAGAAGGCCCGCCCAGGAGTACCATGTCACATCTTCAAAGAATTCTAACAAAGGAAGAATGTGAAGGGTAGGAAGGCCAGGCCATGGCAACTATTCTTCCCTTTGATCCTCTAAAATACATTGTAAGTGTGACTGCTCGGAATCTTTCCCTCGAGACCCCTCACTATTTTAGTAATGTTATGCCAGTTACTTCACAGCCTGAGATGTTTGTGTGTTTGGGGCTGTGGTGGGGAAGTAGGTGGCAGGCTGGAGGGACTTGGTGGGGGAGAAGGGATGTGTGAAGAAAGAGGCTAGACAGAGCGTGGCAAGCCCACCACGACCCTCAAATCCTTTCCCCAGTACCGCACAGGATGTGAAAATATCAAAGAAAACTCTTCCATTCCTACAGAGCAGGTGTCTGACAGCTCCTAGAACCTCTAACCTTTGTTTCAGGTATTATTGGCACGTTCTTTAATTCGTCCTCAGGGAGGTGAGTAATTCAGGGTTATGAGATTTGGGCAGTTATCCAGCCTCTTCCTTCCTAGTGGCAGACAGCAAATATTAAAACACTGCTCCGTGTTTGCCTCTCTGCTATCAGCAGCCTTGTTCCCTTTCACACGGATCGTATCCTTTCATGCCACACTTAATTGGGAAGAGAAAAGGCCTTTCATGCTCTTGTTCACCTCTCCAGGATTTTTTTCACCTCGCTTTTTGTTTCCTGGGGGAGGCGTGTGAACAAATTCAGCCTTATACCATGTCAGCTCTTGCTCCCCGCTCAGTACCGGCTGGCGTTGTTCTACTGTTTGGCCATATAAATATTTTGCATTGAAGGAGCTGTATGTGCAAGCAAGCTTGTTCTAAGCTCTTTTGCTTTTGTTTCAAGGAAGTGAAAACCAGCCTCTGTGCTCAGCCTTGGCATTTTCTGCCTAATGAGTGAAGAAAACACACACTGAATCAGCTCTCATCTGCCCTTCTGCAGCTCCACAGTGAGGCTTCCTTTCCCACGTTCTCTAGGGACCACCCTTTGCCACCTAATCACCTGCAAACTCATAAGCTGTTTGTTAACAACGTGGGGCGATGCCTTACTTTTGTTGCAGAGTCGGATTCCCCCTCACCCATCCCCAGTAGTCTCTCTCCAGCAGATCAGCAGATGAATGAGAGAAAGTGTCTGGTCTAATTAAGTGGGTTAATTTTCCTTTATCAATAATCATTGTTGATTAAGCTGAATGTTGACAGGCACTTTGCATTTCTCTACTCTTCTCAACTACTATACTAGCTAAGGATATTTTGTCTCCAGGTTTTGCAGATGAGGAAATGGAAGCTCAGAGGTTGAATAACTTATCCCAGATCACATAGTGGTTGAGCTGAGAGTCCAATGCAAATTTACTTGAATCCAAAGCTTATGCTCTGTCAACTGTATGATGACAGAGACAGGAGCAGCTGACATTTCCAATAATGACCCAAAGGGGATATTTCTCCTTATTAAGCATAGCAGGGTTGAAATTTACTCTTCATGGCTCAGATGTGCAAGAACTGTAACTTTTCCTTTTAAATAACAGGTCTCATCTTGTTTCAAAATTCTCATCCCTGATGATAATAGTGTGTGTGTGTGTGTGTGTGTGTGTGTTTGGAGGGTGAAACATAGGAAAGATGTTTAATAAAAGTAACTTAGTCTGTCTCTTAGTTTAATATACTCTCTCTGGTGACATAAAGCACGTATATGTGTATCTATGTGTATACATACATACATAAATTTAGTGGTATGCTGGTCAGTGTTTCACAGTCAGCTTTCTGGGACAGGAAACTCCTATTTTGTAGCACTTTTAAATTTCTATGGTGTAAATACTCACACTATAGTAAATTTCAAGCTACCAACATGATCATACTGAATGTGCAACTGGGAGGAGATCATGCAATTGGCCTTCACTAAAAAAGTAAGCCAGCCCATCACCACCCCCACCCCCAACAGAAGCATAAGTTACAACAGACAGGTGGGCCAGTGGCTCTTTAGGGACACCACCCTACAATGCCAGGAATCTAAAAGGACTTGGGATTTTCGATTCCTGGCATCCTAGGTTCCCAGTAATCTCTCAGTAGAGAGAAAGGGAGAGGGAGAGAAAAAAGAGTAAGTTTATAGCTATGCAGCACGCATTCATTTCTATAATTTCTTTTCCACACATGAAATATATAGAGAAATTATACATAGTCAGTCTAAGGTTGAAAGTCCCTAACAGAACTCTTTCACCCTTTCAGGGGCTTCCACTTCTGCTTCCACCATTTGAAGCCGTCACATGGGTGTGGGTAAATCAGCAAAGAAGCACCATGGCCTCCAGGGTTGGGGCTTTCTGTAGCTCATCTGTGGCTCCATTGAGAAGTCCCGAGTCCATTTTTGATTCCTGGCATCCTAGATTGGTGTCCCTAAAAAGCCATGGGCCCACCTGTCTGTGGGATGCTATGCTGGCATCCATTGCTGGTAGCCAGGCATTCTGCCATCAGCTCCAGCTATAAGGCCTTTACCCGTGCAGCCGAGCCGTATTTCCCTGGCCTTTGGTCCATCAGTTCAGCTGATGTTCTCTTTGCCCAGTGGTGCTGTGGGCTGTAATCTTTTGAGGCATGCTCAGGCTTCCTTTGGCTGAGAACTTGTTACTCTGGGCAAAGTCCATGTGGCACCTTTCTGTGTTTTAAGTTGTTCTGAAATGCCTTTAAAATCCCCAATTTTGGGCAAGTGGAACACAAGCTACACACTATCCTCTCTTCTTTGCCTGTGTGTTTCCTGGCCAGGGCTTTGAGTCTTGACAGTGGCAACTGTGTTTTCTTTATCTTTATAATTGAGAATCTAAGAACTGTGTCAGAGCACATAAGCATTTGTCAAATGAATGTGCCAAACGAGAAGAGAATGCTGGAGTAATTCTGAACACTGTCTCACAAATTTTAAGAATTTGGACAAAACCATCAATCCATAGTAAGATAAAAAAAAAAGAAGAAGAAGAAGAATAACCATCTCAGAGTCAGCTCCATATACAACAAGAGAAAAAAAAATCCAATTTTTGACCTACTGTACCATGTGGTTCCCGCCACGTGCCTGCCATTCACAAACTGCCTCCTATGACCCTACCTGGGACCCATTCAATAATCTCGAAGGTCCATTACAGTTTACATAAGAAAAAGGAAATGCTTACTGCCTTGTTAGGGAACGGATTAGGAAATTTTATGCACTTCATCAGAACTAGCAGAGAAAAATAGGTTGCAGGATAATCTTTCAACACTTTTAAAAACACACCCACCAAGACCCCAGCATAGCTGAATAGAAAGCTGACCTTACCCCAGCATACATTTGCATTATCCGTTGGTGAAAATACTTTTGCAGCAAATTAAACCAAATACTCCCTCAAAATACTTGAGGTTTCAAGTGTCACTTTGTTTACCTGTGTGCATGTGTGGGGTGGAGGGGGGGGGATGTGTGTGTGCGTTTAAGCAGTTTTGCACAACTTGGACTTAAGCTTAGGAGAAAAATCTCGGACTGGGTTTGAGAGAGCCTGTCTTTCTTCCCAGCTGTCGGTAGGCGGAGCTCACGCTTCATGCACAGCTGGGGCCGGCTTGCTGGAGACAGAGCAGAGGAAGAAAGCTGAGGTGCCTAAAGAGGAGAGGGGGTGCAGATTTGGACGTAGGAGGGAGATTAAACAAAACTAAACAAAAACACATATTTCTTTCAAATGTCATCACTTTGGCCAACTGTTTTCTGAAAGATAGAAAATGTAGGCTGTCTAGAGTAAGTTCATAGCCACATAACCATGCAACACACGTTCCTATCATTTCTTTTCC